>NC_068357.1:60162567-60326644 GCF_020536995.1 Dreissena polymorpha | reverse complement strand
TCAAACTTCTGCTTCTAATTAAAGAGATTTTGGTATGGTTATAATGTGTTTATTTATTCCTTCCAGCAGGTCACATGGACGAAGTTGTAGAAAATATGTCAGATGCAGGCAACTATTCAGCAAAGAGGGGTGATTTCACAAAACGAATAACACCAATACCAATGCCTGATGATATTTATATGTTTTTGCAAGTTAAAAGAGAACGGTGGTTTGTAAACCAGGAGTACTGAATCTTCTTAAATGGAAGATTTGGGATAGCTCTCATCCCATTCCGAGCAAAGAGGTATTTATTTCCATAAAAGATAGCTTTGTATGATTAGGAATAAATGTTCATAGCCAGTTCAATAAAAGTTATGTGTCTTATACTGCTGATAATGTTTGGTTTTACTTCATCACCATAGTGTAATACAGTAAACCAGTACAGTATCTTAAACTTGTGCTTAGCTGCAAAATCAGTTCAGAGTTACATGCATATCCATACAAATTGTTCATTGTATTGACTAGATATCAGCTTGATAATAGACCAGTTTTACAATACTACCGCTGTTGCTATTTTAGAGATCGCGTGACGCGTCGAATTTCGGAACGAGGCTGAACGTGTATAGATCTTTTCCGGAGAAATATCGATGATTATAAATCAGTAGATTTTATTAATTACATTCGGGATTTCATGAGCACTGACACTGGTTACAATTACGGGAAACATATGCATACATGCACCTAAGTCATATTCAAAGCCATAGTATTTAGTACCACTAGTGTATACGTGTATATACATTTTATTTAATCTTTATTAAAATTCAAGATACCCATGATCGTCAGAGCAAATGTGGTTTTAAGACGAAACATTATAATTGCACAAAACAAAGATATACATAATATATAGACATACAACACGTTTAGACCTTGAGCTGCATTATGACCCTGGTCCCCCCAGGGGAATTTCAAGGTTATGTTTTTCTTAACCCTCTAGGTAGTTGGCGTTTCTGGCAAAAGTTTGCACAATTATGTTGGGGCTTTACAGAGTTATGGGACTGAAACGCATACCCCTTATTTTGCGTTTTCACTCTTTTCAATTTGCAATACTGCTGCCATTTATTCTTTTAAAGCAATAGTGTTGCTAAATAACTGCTACACAAACAAATTCTATCGAACTTAGACATTGGGAATGACAAATTAATCTACCTACATAGTGTATTTTTGATACACACAAATTGTAATTATCAACTATTTTTTACAAAAAGTTACGTCCATTGGTTTGAACCAGTTCATTTTATTGAATTTCTACAGACGAAACCAAAGTTTTGACTTTGAAAATGTCATGAAAAAGTAAATGAAATTTATTTCTTAATTATTTGATCAGTTTGGTAAATAAGAAATACGTCTTAATGTATTTTTCCAAAATGAGTTATACTTTAGCCGAAATATGATGTTCTATCAACTGTAATGTTTTCATACTGCAGGATTGTACTTCAAGGAATGCAAGTAAATTTATCACACCTCAGGCTCTGTTGATAAATGTGCCTCCATTGGCTCTACATATTTGTTTCAAGGGTTATCATTTTGTTCACATTTAGATAGCTTTCTCTGTGTATTATATATCCAAGAAAATGCCATTGCTGTTTCTCCTTGAAATAATACAGACAACCACATTCCAAAGCAATTTTCATTTGAACTTAAACTGTGAATAAGAGGAACAAATAATATACGCAAAAGTGTTATTTTGACAATACTGCGAGTCTTTTGCGAAATTGTTAAAATAAAATACTATTTTAAAAATATACAATAACATAATTAAAAAGTTGTTTTCTATATATTAATCGTGCGAGTAAATTATATACAATCAGAAGAGTAATTCTACTAAAACAAGTGAAATCCTTGCTACAGGTACTATTTAATTCTTTATACGGCTTTTAATTAAGAAATGTTCAATGAAATAAATCTATATTTCTAGGTATATTGTGTCTTTTAAAAAATGAAGTGTAATAGTATTCAAATAGTACTAGTGCCTGTAAAGAGGCAAATTCTCTTAATTGTCAGAAATTTATTATGGAAAAGCCTATTAACCTAAAACTATCATAGAACTGAAATCTAGCCAAATGATACGAAAGGGGGAACTATGTATTGTTCATTTGAAAGCACAGTAAGAAGAGGTGCATTTACTAACAGATTAAAGTTTTGTAAAGATGTAGCAAAACAAGATCGACATACAACTCCTCGCAACATAGACCAGAACACTTTACTAGTAATCTGCCCGCACAATTGGATTTTAAAAAACATGGAATACACAGGTGAAGTTACCAGTTGTTCACCAATCCAAGTCATGTTCAAAAGCGGGTACATTCATTACCTGATGCTGATGACAATCAGCCCTCTACATAGAAGTACATGCGTATATCCTTAGATGCTACCAGTAGCTCTGTTCTGTTTTCAGTCGAGAGTTGCTGTTTTTGTGACAAAAGTATTATCAAAGTTAAGGGCTTCAAGAAAATTTTTACTAAATGTGTTACAAAATATGCTGAAGAATCAGTTAAGCTATCATCGATTCAAAAGTTTGATAAACGGATGCTTTGTGAAGTTCAGGATCAAAACGTTATTTCCCGTGAAGCAATGTACCATAATGCTTGCATAAAAAATTATACGAGATCTTGGACTCGCCATGAAAGTCATGAAAGCTCAGAAAGCATGCAAGCATTAACCAATCAGTGCACACTGAAGCTTTCAAGTACATATGTAATTATGCTGAAGAGCATATTGTACTAGGACATCATGTGGAACGGCTCACAATGATAAAGGAAATATACCTTTGCTACATTCTCAAACACCATCCTTCTTGATACAATGAAAAATATAAAACCTATAAACTCAAAGATTAGCTGTCAAAACATTTTCCAAACCCATTAAATGTGGAGGATGGAATGGATGAGTTGTATTGTTAAACATCTGGTGTTCCTGCTGAACCAAAAGCAGCTGCCAACATTCATACGGCAGTAGATATTGGTTGTGCTGCTATGGAAACCTTTATCACTGGTTGTCTCATTGAACAGAATGTATTGTTACATGATCCTGACAAGCGGAACAAACTTAAGACATTTGCTACATCCGAAGTGATTAAGACAATTAAAAGTTCTAGTAACAAACTGGCGCAAGTTAAAGCTGAACGCAACATAATGTCACAATTAATCCTTCTTTCAATTTAGAATGACGTGTATTGATCTTGAACGGAAAATTTCTTATCCTATTTCTCCAGTACCTTGGTCTTTGGAAACAGCTGATGGAATGCCAGTGAAAACGGATAAAGCAAAGCTTTAACATTATATCGAGATATATTAAACCAACATCAAATGATGATGTTACCAGTATTATTGATGGCAACGCAGTACTACACAGCCTGGTATCAGTGCCTGATACCTTTGAAGAAGTAGCCAATATGGTTTTTGGCCACCTTCCAAAGTGTGTTCGTAATTTTTTCACATATATCTATCATGAAACTGCAGTCAAATCATCACCATCATTTCTATTGTCAGGTGCAAAAACCAAAACGCCCAGGGAGTGGAAGTTTTCTTTCACACGATTTAAACAAAACACAGCTTCTAAAATTACTATTGGAACAATGGAGCACTGACAAATATGCAGAACAACTTTAGGATCGCCAAATGTATTATGTTCTTGGTGAACGATACTGTCTGATCACAAGATATGACGGACTGATAACTGAGGTACTTCCAGACGAATCTCTGTTTTCGTCTCAAGAGGAAGCAGATGCAAGAATTATGTTGCACTCCATGCACATGAAAGAATTTAAACCTGACACCAAACCATAACTGTGAGATCACCCGATACAGATGTATAAGTGCTTCTTATTAGGTATTGGAGACAAATTTGGTGTTCAATCCTATTTGACATGGGGACTGGAAAGAAACGAAGACTCATCGTCATAGAAAAGAGTGTAAAAGCAAAGGGAAATGACTTTTATTCAGTGTTACACGCAGTTCACAGCTTTACTGGCTGCAATACTGTGAGCGCATTTGTGAGAAGGGGGAAAGTAGGTCCAGTAAAGCTTCTCAAGAAAAATACAGACTTAATGCTTACCTATACCAAGTTTGGTGAAAGACAGGAGTGGAGTGATGACTTGTTATTAGAAATAGAGTATTGTGTATGTTATATGTATGGAAAGCAAAATTACTCAGATGTAAATAAGCGCCGGTTTGAAACTTTCTGTAAGAGAAGTGAGATCAAAGGTAATACCTTGAACTCATGCTACACTATTGACTTAAGTTTGCTACATCAATATAAAGCAACACTTGACATGCACACCAGATGTGCTAATTACCAAACATATATTTGGTTACACGCCCATGAAAGATATCCCTGCATGCCTGATGTTCAAAATAGTAGCTGGAAACTTGGTGAAAACGGAATCAAATATGTTTTGACTGATAGTGACATTTTCCCCAGTGAGCTAGTGGACATACTCTGTACAAATTTGCAAGAGAATAAAACCAATCAGGATGAGGATGAAAATGATGATAGTATTGACATTGACAATTTGCTTGATGAAGTGTTTGATGATCAGTGATATAACTCCTGTGTCCTAACTATGAACATGCAAAAAATGGCAAATCGTTAGTTAAACTTTGATTTAAAAGTATAAAATAATAATAACAATAATAATAATTATTATTATGGTTATTGTTATTATAACAATAATAATCATCAAACTAATAAAAGTAACTATATTTAAGATGATACAATTATCAGGTTATACATATCTTATAAGTTGAGTATTAATTAGTCTATTATTTGCCTGAGAGATGAATTCCTATGTATGCTATCTCTTTGTCATCGGTATTATTATCACTATTATTGTTATTATTATCAGAATGATTCATAATTGTTACATTGATTATTGTCATTATTTTACCAAGCTTGTTGGCATATTGTTTAATAGAATAATGTGATTATGATATGAAATAATATGTTTGACACACAATAAGTATGTTAAAGGAATATGTATGTCAATCATATACAAATATGTGTAATATATATATGTGACATATATTATAATAGAAAATATTATTATATAAACATAAGAGGAAGGCTTTGAATGATTACAATCTTTGTTTTATTAAGGAATGTTAAAATAAGATGTTTTCTTACAAAGTTTGCATTTTGTATTAAAGGTGATCTAAAAAACAATATTAAAAAAACGTTTTACAATCATATATTTTAAAGTTAAATTTCTCCGTAACGCCCCGCTAGCCAATTGCAAACAATGTGTCATGACACTCAGGGGATATAGATGATTAAAAAATATAGGGTCTACAAAATTACCCCGGGGGGGGAACAAAAGTGTTCTTGGATCACGGCCTAGTTATTATATAACTTAAATTCTCAAAGGTATGTTTGTTGGTCAGTATTATTTTTTCGTGAACGATCAAACGTGTAAAATGCGTTTTGACTCAATCATATGAAAAAGCAATAGAAAATGCAAATCACATTACAATTTTTAAATGTTATGTCCTGTTTCTATTAATTTGAATATTAATGTTCGTTTACAGTGAAAGACAATATTGAAGAATTCTTTTATACGGGAAAAAAAACGTGGAGCAAACTAAACTGTCTATGCATACACCTTGATTTCTCTTTAATCGTGATTATGAGTGATACTTTTCTGTCACTTTATGTCATTAATCTCTTTAGTCTGTATTTTTCGGAGACATTCTTTAACCTCGTTGTGGTCAACGAAAATGCTTGTTTTAATTTTGTTCTTCCATACACTAACGAACACTATTTATAAGACTACGTAATAACGTTTTATTTTAGCGGTACCCGCTAAAAAGGTTTCGTGTTTAGAATAAAATGTTATAAATATTTCAAATGTATAGGTATTAAGCACTTAATTATGTATTCGAACATTCTTTTTACAAGGACAATCGTTCCTACACTAATTTTGACAAGGCGGACATTCGTTCCTACGTTATTTTAACTACCCGGACATTCATTCCCACGCTATTTTGACATTCCGTACAATCGTTCTAACATTATTTTGACAGACCATATATTTGCTACTTCATAGTTTTCACGCCCCGATTTCTGCAAGGTTTCGCAAAGAATCGATCTCAGTGTAAGTCGATATATTCGAAAAGTTTTATCGGTATGATTATCATGATCACGATAAAGTCTTACAACAGTATAAACTATAACACAAATATGGAAAAAAATATAAACAAACTAATTTTATAACGATACATTAAAATACCGGATAAAATGCCCAGAGTTTCATATCATTTTGATGAAATGTGATAATAATGACCGGGATAGCAATTATTCAGGAACGAATCTCCGGGCTGTCAAAATTATGTAGGAACAATTATCCGTAATGTCAAAATAACGAAGGCACGAATGTTCAGGTTGTCAAAAAAACATAGGAACGAATGTCCGCCTGTGTGAAAAATATGTTAGGACGAATGTACTGTATTATTATGATTAAACTGGCTAATATCTATACAATATTTAGTTTGAGTATTTGATGTAACATTAGTCTTAGAAATGACTACGTAATACTACTACCACGATATAAGACATTGGGGTATCATAAATGATGTTCAATGATCAGGCATCTACCACGGGTGGTTTATGACACCATGCTGGTATTTAGTATTTGTCGGTACAGTATCTGATCATAACGAAATAATGGGTTTGTGATATGATAATCTTTCAGGAGCTTGATTGGGTACTTCCTGTAAAGTCAAATATGGATAAAATCAAACATCCTCCTGTAGACAAAATACAGGTCACATGGATTGGCCATGCCACAATGCTTGTTCAGATGGAGGACATGACAATTCTTACTGACCCCGTTCTGGACTCATTTTGCGGACCGATCTGGCCCTTTGGCTACAAGAGACACAGAAACGCTTCCTGCCAGGTTAAGGACATTGAAAAGCTTGATGCTGTCATCATCAGCCACAACCACTATGACCATCTGGAGGCCAAGGCAGTGAGAGAAATCAATGCAAAATTTAAGGATGTGCATTGGTTTGTTGCTGGCGGAACCAAGGCATGGTTCCTAGCTATGGACGTTGAGGATAAAAATTTGACTGAACTAGACTGGTGGCATGGAGTGGAATTCAATGGGGTGAAATTCATTTGTACGCCAAGTCAGCACTGGTGCCAGAGGAGTATATTTGACTTTAATACGGTAAAATAAATACTAGATTATTTGTATTGAAAACAAAAGTATGTTGTTATTAAATCAGTTGTGAACACAATTATTTCATCTAAATGGTTTTGTTATAATAATGCTATAGGTAATACCTACATCTCTAAAAGGTGCCATGTTGGAAGCTTGAAATAAATATTTCAATATTTGTATTGAAAAAAAAACTTATTTTGTTATTATGTTAGTAATGAACACACTTATTTTAGCTAAATTGTTTTGTTATATTAAAATAGGATTTATTATAAAACAAACATATTTTATCTTCTTAAACAGAAATATTGTTTTAGATTTTCTTTTTGCTCAAAGATATGTTTTTTGTGAATTAAAACATCTCATGTAATTGTTGTCAATTGCAGTGCCTCTGGTGTAGTTGGGTGGTGAAAGGTCCAAGGCATTCCTTCTACTTTGCAGGTGACACTGGATACTATGAAGATCTTTTCAAAAAGATTGGAGAGACGTACGGACCATTTGATTTGGCTGGAATACCCATTGGGGCTTACACACCAAGGTTTGCTTTATGTTTCGGTTGTGTGAATTCCATCAAACCGTTAGTTTGAATATTCAAGTTTGATCTTTACTGGTTAAGATCATAAACAGTCTTACCTGTTTACATGATTAAGACTAAGATTTGATATTGAAGATAGTATATACATGTAAAATGACAGGATCATGGTGATAGTATTCTTGCTTGTTTGTTTCAAAAAGTGCATTTTGAGAGAACACTGGTGGGTATGTGAGCCTTGCGTTGTTTCAAGTTTTCAATGTTTATACCGCTCACAAATATTTATTTATGTAGTCTGTTATTTCATGCCCTGACTTTTTGACAAGTGGGTTGGGGCACGGGGCATATTCATGCCCTTGTCTGCACTATTGGTCTTTTCTGTCTGGCCCACTTTTCTATCTGGCCCACTTTTTTGTCGGGCCCACTTTTCTGTCGGGTCCACTTATTTTGTCTGGCCCATATTTCTGGCCCACTCTGGCCGACTTTTCTGTCTGGCCAACTTATTTGTCTGGCCCACTTTTCTGTCTGGCTCATTTTTTTGTCTGGCCCACTTTTCTGTCTGGCCTACTTTTCTGTGTGGCCCACTTTTCTGACTGGCCCACGTTTTTGTCTGGCTCTCTTTTCTGTCTGTCCCACGTTTTGTCTGGCCCACTTTTTTGTCTGGCCCACTTTTCTGTCTGGCCCACTTTTTTCGTCTGGCCCACTTTTCTGTCTGGCCCACTTTTTTGTCTGGCTCACTTTTCTGTCTGACCCACTTTTCAATCAGGCCCACTTTTTTATCTGGCCTACTTTTCTGTCTGGCCCACTAATTTTCATTATATGTATACGTAAGAAGCATTATTTTCCCAGTTGCTTGTGGTCACCCCTTATTTTTAGATTTCAAAATTCATCATTATTTGATTTCTTATAAAATGTATGCCTACATTTTAAGAGAATATATTATACTGTTGTCTCAACACTCGTGTGAATGGTTTAACTCTAACTACGTTGATAGATGTCTATAAAGGTCAATGATTTTTGTTCATTTATCGTCCATTGATCGGTAAATCTCGTTTATTATTGAACATTGGAGACGTCGGGAAAACCATTACGTAATACTTTTTTGTGACTAAGCGCGCCTCGAGTCGCATGATTGTGCAAAAAGAGGCTTTACAAACCGATTGTAGATCGAGGCGGAAATATGAATTGTTTCGGACTGTGTAAATCTTTAAACAAGTATCAAATCAAGGGACCCAACCAAATATTTAAATAAATAATCAAAAGAATTTTAGAAAGTGAAAATAGTATAACGGATAGATACATTTTGCAAGTTTTGATGGAAGTATTGAACCGTATTCCCACTTAAAGTGTTAAAACTTGAAACTTATATCATTAAATCTCTGTCTTAGTAATTGAAAGGGCTAATTATTTGGTTTATAAGTACGTGATTTGTCAATAATAATTTTATCTCGCCTCAGTTATTTCACTCTTTATTCATATTTTAATTCAAATTTTTATATTTCCTGTATTTACACGTACTTCCTGCATTAACTCTTCACTACTTGCAGGTTCATTACAAAGTATCGGCATGTTAATCCAGAGGAAGCTGTCAAAATCCATGTAGACATTCGGAGTAAAATGTCGATTGGTATAGAATGGGGAACTTTTCACCTTACAAATGAGGTTTGTATACATATTTATTATCAAGGAATGGCATGTTGATTTTCACGTATACTCATTTTTATGGATTTTTTTATGTATTTATTTGTAGTTTATTATTCATCAGACGTACATAATTATGTTAGCCTATTTCAAAAACTTCAAAAAGTTTCACAACTGAAACTTATGAATAACAATAACAAGGTCATCAAACTATACATTACCTTTTTAGCTCGACTATAATAAATGAAATATATATAGTGGAGCTAGCCTACTCACCCCGGCGTTGGCGTTGCCGTTCCCGTTAGCGTGCAAATGTTAAAGTTTGCGTACTACCCCAAATATATACTTCTTTACCAACATGACCCCAATCTATAAACAAGAGCAGACAACTGTATCAAGCATTTTGACATAATTATGGCCCCTTTTATACTTAGATAATTGAACATTGTGCTTAAATTGCCATAACTTCTTTATTTATGGTCACATTTGATTCATACTTTGACAAAACAACACTTACCTGACATACCACAATGCACTCCACCCAAACCATCCCCCATGCCTCACCCCAGAATCCCCCCCCCCCGAAAAAATAAAATATTTGTTTTCCCTTATTTTTGAAATATCATCTATTAAATGACCACACACCCACATTATTATCCCCCCCCCCGTTTCCATGATGGCTTACGTTATACTGTCAGGCATTCGAATAATCGAGCGCACTGTCCTCTGACAGCTCTTGTTTCAATTCTTCTAATAACCCTGATGTTCTTAAGAAATGCCTTTCTTGTCAGAACAACATGTACAATTCCAAAACTTTCCTTAACTTTAATTTTTAATTTTAATTGTTTTTATCGTAATGTCGCGTCACAATGCTTTCCAAATTAGTTGCCAAGAATTTAAGAAAGTCATGGTTTATATTCGCGATAGTTACCCAATACAACTATTAAGAGTCAACATTCACCTTGGTCCTATGTAGATATGTAATGCTGGACTACCACATAGCTAGGTTTATTTAAAGAATCGTTCAGCCCCCACACAGAGTAAATTAAGCAATGCTCACGCGCAATCAAACTAAGAACGATTTAGACAACAAACAATGTATTTGTTAGAGAATATTTAAGAAACGCGGATTTAGTGCGTCAACAATACGAAAGAAGCACCGTTTATGGAGGATAAAGTTCCGATAAAACATTCACACGCAATATTTAATGTAAATAAGGATTTAGTATCGTCTTATCATATATACTTACCTCATTTTCATAAGTAAATATTTTAGCATTATCTGGAGCCCCCTCACAGACTAAAGAAAGCTATGGAAGACCGCGTTTTAAACCCGAGCAACTTTGTCTGTCTGAATATCGGAGAAACGTGGGATGTTGGAGACCCCAGGGAGGAGCCTCAGTTCATGAAGGAAAAGGGGTTCCTCTGTCGATCGCCATTGGCGCCAAATGGCGCTAATTTTTTTTAAGTGGCTCCAATTTTTTTAAAGTGGCGAATTTCAAAAAATCGGTAAAATCCTATCCGAAAATGTACTGCGAGTCGAAAAGCACGCGACCGAGCATAATCACGGAAGCGTGAAAGTGTTACAGTCGGTGTTTTTACTGCTATTGTCAAGTTTTATGGGGGTTATTATCGGATTAACGGTTCTTTTATGATAAAGAACACTCAATTATGTAACACTTAGGACAAACTGGCACAAAGATCAATGATTATAACGGTATATAAGGCGGTGTTAATTTAAATTGAGATGTTTGTCGTTCAGATGTGTATCATTTTTTCCCTTTCAGTTTATGTGCATCATATTTGCCAAATGACCAAATGTAACTGTTAAACAATTAAATTTAGATGTTTTATTTTCTGAAATGTAACTGTTTAACAATTAAATTGAGAGGCTTTATTTATTGATGTTTGAATTTTTTTCCGTTCCAGATGATGTACATTTGTGTGATTGTATGTTTAAATAAATATTATAAAAAATGTATGCAGCATACTGTTCCATTGATGTAAACATTATTAGATAAGTTGGGTTATATGTGATTGCTTATCATGTGCAAACCAATGTTTTTATGTATAAATAAAGCTTATTAAGACTTATAAAGTTACTTATTATTATTTATGTATTTACATACTTTTAAAAGCAATAATATAGTCAATGGCATTTATGTTGTAAGGTTTCTTAGACGATTGTCATAATTAATAAGGTTGGAATAACTGACAGTTTCGCGCCGCGAAAAAGTGGCGACAACTTTTTTGGGGCCAGTGGAACCCCTGGAAAACGCACCAATAACAACTGAGTAGCCTCAGTTCATACAGGAGAACGTACCGATAACAATTGAGTAGCCTCCGTTCATAAAGGAAAACGTACCGATAACAATTGAGTAGCCTCAGTTCATAAAGAAGAACGTACCGATAACAATTGAGTAGCCTCAGTTCATAAAGGAGAGCATACCGATAACAATTGAGTAGCCTCAGTTCATAAAGGAGAACGTGCCGATAACAATTGAGTTGCCTCAGTTCACAAAGGAGAACATACCGATAACAATTGAGAAGCCTCAGTTCATAAAGGAGAACGTACCGATAACAACCGAGTTGCCTCAGTTCATTCAGGAGTAAAAAACAGTAAAAAGTTTGGTCGTTCTTGGACGTGTCGACGTTACTAATTGATTAATGAGCAAACTGATAAATTAAATTTGATGCTATTGTTTTTCTTTAATTTGAGCGGCTATGAAATATTTTTTCAATTATATAATTTAGTTAACATCTAATATTTAACATCTAAGCAATGCTATATGCCATTTCACGACATGTATTACAACTTCTTACTGAAAACACAATATTGATTTGTGATATTTGTACTAACTAGAAGTGGTTTAATTTGATTTACTTAATTATAGCGTACCCTAAACGGTAAGCATTATTTTTCTTTGATAAACGTCAAACCATGGCGATAAAAATTATTGTTTTAAAAACTAATTACCATTCTTGTGTTTGCTTTTTAATTGCAATGACAATGCCAAGTTGTTGTTGTTGTTTTTTTGCAAAATATATATTGTTATTTATTGTTTGTTATTTATAAGTTTTCCGCAAGTCTTCAAACAGTTGAGCTCACCATACATTGATCTTTACAATAAAGTAACTCCAGTTTTACCATTATTTCGTTGTGCTGTTCATATATTTCAGTTATTGTATTGGCCTGAAGCAGCTTTTACTCAATACAATAAAAGAAATATATGAACAGCACACAGGTACTTTCTTTTATTAAATGAGAGATAAGTGGATGGTAATAAATTGTTTTCTTGGTATTTTGTGACAAGATGACACTCTTGTGTTTGTATCTGCATTACATTTAGAGATTGATAGTGTCAGCGTTCCTTTTTTATTTGCTTAATTAAATGTGTGTTGGATTTGTAAGAGAGTTTGAATTGTTTGAAATCGAGTTAAACTTGAAGTATGCAGTTATACATGCGTTTATGATATTTTAATACTAACCTCAAGTATTATTTGCAATTTTTAATATCAAGCATTGTGTATGAAAACAAATATCGTGTCGAACAATCCATATATAACAAGACTATTGCCAAGCAATGTATGTCCCTTACCGGCTCCACCATTGTCAGATGTTTAAATTGTTGCCATATTTTTCACGTAGAAACAAAATGAAATGACGTGCATAATGCCCATATTGCCATCTATCCATGTTTCAAGTTTCATGAAAAAGTATGAAGAATTGTTAGTTATCGCAGGATCTAGAAAAGTGTTACAGACTGATGGATTGACAGACTGACAGACACACAGAGCGCAAACCATACGTCCTCTCCGGTAGGGGACAAAAATGCCCTATGGACGATTTCCTAGTTTAAAATTCACCTCTCAACGTCACCTTGATTTTTGAGCAAGAGTCTTATACGCAAAACTTCGTCTCCAGGTGTTGTAATTTAATATATTTATAGCAATATATTATAAACTGTATTTAGCCACAAAACTACCTTTGACCGCATAGTAAACTTGGCGCTATTACAGTCCGGAAAAACTACATTATGCTCAATGAGAAGATTAAGATCTAAATGTTACCTTGGCTTGATAATGAGACGAGTTTTGCGCGTGACACGTCATCTCCTCATGGTGGATAGTTGTGGTAAGTTATTGCATGGTTACAGAAGAGTCCGGATATGTCGATTTTTGGTAAAGTTTTACTTTTAATTTCTAATTTGACGTTAACATTTTTCTTATAGGTTGTGAAACGGGCTTTACACGCGTCATACCGTTTTCAAATGTTTAAGACATTTTTAAAATTAAATTCTAAATGACAAAGTTACAGTCCGGACATATTACGGACGGACTAGCGATAGCTCTTGCACACACAGCTGCAATCAACGATTTAGACACCTAATAAGACCATTTGGCAAGTGGGATCGACAAACAACAGTAAACGTATGCAGTTATACGTGCATAAATGTAATATAAATAATACGATTCATTAATTTTGAAACATCGATCAATTTGTAAGGAAACAAACATTTTATCAAAATTCTTCGCGATAGAGAGACACTAGGATGTTGAATAATAAAGTAAAGTGAATGGATAATGTGTATCTGTTTCAATTAAATCATTTTATCAGGGTCGACGATGAAAATTCCTCCTCCTAGCTTGATAAACGTTATCTACCATGTAGGTACATTTCACCCTATGAAGATGTACTAAATTCTGTGTCGTTCTTAACGAGATAAATTCACAATTTGATATGTTATATCAAATGTTGAAGCTCATGCTATTTGAATACGTTTATATGCAAATCTGGCATTTAATTATTGTATGTTGCACGTAAAATGTCAGTTATGCCAATATTTTCTATAAAATAAAGATGTAAATAAATCAATAATTGCTTGTGCTTCATCGCTTCATTTTTGTTTAAATTATTCTTAAGATCAGTTATCGGACCTAATAAGGCACCAGTAGTATTAATGTTAATATTGCATGCATTTATTTTATATTCAAATACAGACACATTTATTTCATATGGGACAATCAGATGTGAGTTAAGATCGAAATCTCGACTTTGTCATGTAAAGGTTATTGACCAAGAGATACAACAAAATACAGGTAAAATAAAGTATTTTGATCAAAGGTTATACAAGATATAATAAACTGATGTGTAAGTTTCATTGAAGAATATCCCCGTAAATTGTTCATTAGTTGACTTGAATGTTCAAAACGAGTTTGTGTCAAATTAATACAAGGCCACTTAAGGGCATATGTATTTCACGAAAACTACGTATCTGGAAGTTTATCAGGTCGTTCCGCGCCTAAGACTGCATTATGTAAGGACCCGAGTGTGTCCCAGCACGTCTACCTGATTAACTTACTTCACTTACGAAAGGTGTGACGAATAAAATACTATTGCTGCAATTTAAAGCTATATGGTTTTTCCTGAAAGACATTTAATTTTGGTGCTTAGTCGGGGAGGGGTACCCGCAGAAAACTCCACCAACCAAACTCTGATGCACCGGGAGCGCGCATTGAAACCGTGTCGCCGGGGATGAGAAGCGCATATTCAATCCGATGCGCCCAGCATGAAGCCTTCACGAATACCACAGTTTCAGGCGAATTAATCCCCACTCTCTAAATGTAATACATATAAACACACAACGATGCAAACATGTCACAAAATACGCCCGTTTAAAGGTCTGATTACCTTGATATGTGAAGAACATAATTATTTGTGGTAAAAATTGTTCGAAAAATGATTGTGTTGATGATACATTTAAAACTATTTGATTTAGAGGGCGGACAATGTAAGTGTTGTCATGTTTATACTTCAAAGGCCCCACAATTTAGGAGTTACTTCAATCAAATTTGCTGGTGGTTGAGGTTTTATGCCCACTATATTATCAACAAGTTTCATGATGATCAAATTTACACTGTTTGAGTAAGAGAGCGGACAACGCTGTCGGACGCCACCCGTCATTTTTTTCCCACAATAAGTACCATTTTTCAAGAGGAGTATGAAAATGATTTAAAAGTTTCACCATTTTCTTGTTTCACCATTGATAGAAAATGGTAAACGACGTTCGCTAACTCAACTTGATATGTGATTTGAATGCAAACGCTAGTAATTTGAAAATCGTTTTAGATGTGTTTCTGACTTTATTTAATTATACTTATTTCTTCAGTGTTATTTTAACAAACATCTATATTTAATACTATATCATATGATATCGCAAATAAACATCATGAAACACAATTCGTGATATCCGTTCATGATATTCGGCATATTTGTGTCCAGTTACAACCTTTCAACTCACAAACAAATTAGCATTTTGTTATGACATGGAAACCAATCATTTTTTTCAAATTTTTTGAAACTTCAAAATAGTCAAATGCCAGTATATTAAATTTTTACCGAAAAACTTTATCACATTTTATTTTTTGAGCAATGCAATTATTTCTCTACAAAAATCCGGTAGATCTTTGGGCAACCGTGACGTCACCATGTTGCGGTCAACGACAACCGGACAGTCCGAATAATCGGCACCAGCATTTTCCACGTCGTCTTTGATCGCGGAAAAGCACGTGACCTTCCGACCTCTTATGACCTTAGCGGATATTAAAACCCACGGGCCGTGACATATGGACGCCAGGACTTTTCCGGCAGCGTCAAGGTCACGAACAAGGGAGAGAATCCTCTCGTCCCGACGCCAGTAGTCCGGGGCAAAGCCTCCAGGGATTATCAGACCATCTATGTCCGCTGCCTAGAAATTTATAAGTTGCATTTAAGAAAATTACATTACAATTATTCATTATTTTCTAAATGTTCGGAATCTTCTCGACACCGTTATTCTCTAAAGTTTTTCGAGTAAAAAATATAACATTCAATATGTTTATATACAAAATATATCGGACTAATGAAATTCCAAAAGTTTTTTTATGATATAAATAAATTTATGTCCTTTAGTCAGTATATTTAAGGCGAATGACGAATAGCCAGATCAAGACAATATAATTATATAAAGAAAACGGCATCGAACATAAAAATGATTAAAGATGGGTACACCGCATTCGAACGTTTAAAGTCTCTATAACGCTCAAAATCAATGAAAATTGTGTAATGTATTTCGTAAAATAAAGTTAACACCTAAACAAACAGTGTTCCTTTTAGCAAAAGCCACAATTTCAACGCTAGATGTGGTATGATTAGATAGATTTGTGTAGATATAAAATGCTCGTTTTTATCTATTTGTGACACAATAAATTCCATTTTAATTTCCCGCGAATATATCTATTCATGTGACAAATGAACACCATGTTAATGTTCATGTGGCGTATTAATAGATATCGTTGCGGGAAATTAAAATGGAATTAAATATGCAAAACAATAATAAAACGAGCATTTTGTATCTACAAACATCCATTTTACCAGACAACATCTGGCGTTAAAAGTTCGGCAATTGCCATAAGGAACACTGATTTTTTAATTGGTTAAGTTTATTTACGAAAAATTGTACGAAATTTTTCTTGATTTTTAGTAGTAATGCTACTTTAAATTAAATTTAAGTCATAACAGATTCAAGTAACCCGCTCTTTGTATTCATCATATCTATAAAGTGCATAAGTCTTTAATTCTTTTATCGGACTTTTGAGGTTTATACAGTATTTCAGTCACATTATGGCGGGAAATAAATATTCGTACTATATTCGTGAGCAAACAGAGCCATCAAAGCACTGAAAACTTTTCTGCTTGGATTACCGGTAGACGAGGCTGGAAACGGTCGTCAAGATTATTCCATCAATAATATTTAAGATGAAAACCAATCGCCACTAAGTAAGTAATATGACCGTGCTGTGAGTCGCAATGGCTATCTATTTTGACTGTACTGATAGAGCACGGCCATCTCGGCTAAATGGCTTGCTTTCTTTTAATACGAGGTTGATTAAAACAGAATGCATGAGTATGATATGGGACTTGATATGACTATATCTTCTATTTCGGACACTCACACAAATATTACCTCCATATAGAAGCGAGTGAACAAGAAATATTTTTACCAAAAAAAAAACACGATCGGCGTTCAAATTTACACTGAAGTCATGTTGCCCTTAATGTATTACAAAAGTAAAGCGATAATTGGTTTCATACCTTCTTGGACCCTCGATTTTGTCTACTTCTTATGGTGAATAAGTAAACAGATTATCTTAAGATATTGAATATGGTTAGATATAGAATACTAGAAAAGATGTGGCATAATGCTCACAAGCGCAAACAATGCAGAACACCATAGTTGTACAGCCGTTACCTGTATTTCGTCAATGCCGTACTCTGCTTTGCACGGGTATCCGTTTTTGGAATTGTAAGTCTTCCCTTTTTCGGGCCCAACTGTAAACGTCTCATGGCCCTCTTCTTTCAGTCTGTAATAGGGGTACCACAGTTCGATATCTTCATAGTTGAACTCCGTTAAAATACCTATCTTTTTAGTTGCCATCTCTTCAATCAAATTACCTATTAAATCGATAACGAAAGCGGAAGTAAACCGGTGTTCAGAGTTTAATCTTAAAACACATGCCAAATACGACTGCAAGCTAAAAGGAACGAAGTATTCATATATCCCCCTAAACACGGGCAAACATATTAATGCAACCTTTTGGGATTATGTAAGAATATGCGGAAGTCTACGGCCATCCTTCGCTACAATATCTTTGATTAGGGTAGTTGTAAGTTACTGGCAGTGGTATTATAAAACTTAAGTACTGCAATTTTAGTCTGTAATCTTAATGTTCTCAATTGGTCTGCATTTTATTTTTCCGCTTAGGATATAAGATTGTTATCGTATGCGGAAAAGACGGCGTTTTTATCGCAGCGCACTATAATAGGCAATCGTGATACTTCGGCTATCTCGGATTCCTCCGTGAAATAAATCGTCTGCTGATCCAGAGTGTATATTATAAGGTAATGTTTATGCTATTTTTATATGCATTCAGAGAGAAATCATGTACATACAAATATAACGGGGTAGGGTGTACATCGTGTTTCAAACATTCCTACTTTCGATTTCAATGATCATGATCCAGGGTAGTCCAAATAATTAGACGTAAGCTACCCCGCTTACGATGTAAATCGACCTCATATTTATAGGAGTAGATCCAGGGATGTAGTTCATCTTGAATGCTCTGAGTTTTTATGGATTATTGCAACTACCAGGGATGTAGATAACCTCCAAAAATTGGGGAGGCGGTCCAGTTTCTGTACTGGGAACATAAAGTGGTTCGTTTGAGGGGGCCTCGTTTGAGAGGGTTGTCCTCTCCTGTGGTTCCGAAAATTTTTACAATTACAATTAGATTTCTAATATGGTGAGTTTTGGGGGAACTGTCATGTTGATATAAATGCTCAATTTTTGTCTCACTCTCAGTTTGTCATGAAAAAAATTTGTCCAATGCCGCTTACGACGACCCAGAAATCTCAACAGTTATTTTTTTCTTTCCAAAAACTCGTGCTAAACATAACATAAAATAATGTAAATGAACATTATTTTAATGATGGAGTTTAACAAGCGATATGAGAAATAATAACATTAACATTACATTCACAACACACAACCGTGGTGTTGTAGCAGCTGCATGAAGTTTCCCTCATCGTCGTCATGCCCACGTATCGCGATGCACTGGCGGGCAAGGAACCATATGCTGCGTAGGATTTGCAGCAGCTGCTTTAGGTTATCCGCCTTCTCCTTCGTGTGCCCCGCTGACAGCGTCTCTCCCACGTCATGCGTAGTGGTGGGAAGTGTCACCAGTCGCTGGACCGCCTCCTTGTGGCACTAGCTGCCTTTGTGCTTCCAGAACTTCACGGGACCCTGTTTCCAGTTGGATAAACAGTCACTGATGAAGCTGCCGTCCACCTTTGTGTTGCTTATCTTGCCCGTCTTCTTGGCCGCCATGCAGAGATGGCAGAACGCATGGTCCCGGCTCTGAACGAATAACATTGCTAATGTAATAAATTTTGTGTTAAATATTAAGCAACAATACGAGTATTATTTGTTGCTATGTTTGTTTTTTTTCTAAATTTCGATTGTATTTAGATCGACGTTAGGTTCATAAAAGGTAAGAACGGTCGCAAATTAAAATTTTATACTAATATACATACCTCATGGTAGTGGAGCAATGTCAACGAATCAAACCAACTAGATTGGAATGAACGCTGTTCTGGCTTTTTCTTCCCCAATGTACGCTTAGGAAAAGCAAATTTTTGAGGCTGATTAGGAATACTCATTTTGAACATTATACAATAACATGATATTGTTTCAATGATTTCAAATCAAATAATAACTGTTATACTTAGAGAACAAAAATATTTTCAATCAAATTAATGTTTTACATGCGTATATTTACTCAAAATTGTTTTAAGTGGCAGTTACCTTTGAATTAGAGCGATCAATTAAAATAAAAAAGAATAGCCTGTCCTCAATCAAAACACCAACAGTGCAATCACGGAAAAGAACAATAAAACAATAAACGCAATGACATTTACCTGGGTCTCTGGTTTATGACACATAACAAGGGATATTGACACAGCACTATTGGCAACTTCGGAGCAGACAGAGAGGGGACACATGGCTTCTGCACTGACAGCCCGTGATTACAAAATACTGGTTTTGGGGCTGCGAATTTTGACGATTTTACGTTTTATTTATATAACGACGACTAGCCTAAATATTGGGGAGGCGGCTGCGGCCCCTGCCTCCCAATTACCTACTCCCCTGGATATCACTGTTTTATTGATTGATCATTGTTGGCTCGGGTACTGCTTACAAGTTAACCTGGGTGCTCTTAAGTATACTTACATTTACCCTGGGTACGGTAAATATACTAACACGTACCCGGGAATTCTAATGCTAAAAAGGTCACTGTCGGCTATTTATTTAGAATCAGTTATGTTCATTTTTTTTGCAATATATGGTAAAATAGCCTCTTTACTATTGAAACTCTTTCTCAAAAAAGCCGCAAAAAAGCATGTTTAGGAAGTTTTTTTTCAAAGATCATTTTGTTTCGTTTTTCGTAGCGCGTTTTACGACATCGGACTTTGGGAGGGAATATTACTCCGGTACAGTCTAAGTTGGCCGGGTAAGTGTTAGTATAATTTCTGTACCAGGGATGCAATAAAGTATACTCACGAGTACCCGGGGTACATTTAAGTAGTACCCGAGCCGACAATGACATATCAAGCTTACTTAACCCAGATGATGCTGCACCATACAAAAAAATTAGTGAAATTGTCTTCATCATATTAAGAGTATTTCTAGTCAATTAAGAATTGTTCATGTATAGCTCTTGATATCTCCTGAAATTTGGTTTATTAACTTTTTCACATGAACAGTTTATAAATGGATTTTGATAATTTTTGTTTTCAGGAATTGTCCTTGATGAATGTTTGTGAAATACAGTTAATGATTTCATGATTATTTCAAGCAATCATGCTTCTCAGGGAGATTGTGGATATTGCAGCACTTTGTATATGTTGAGTTCATAATGCTGTCACTTAGTAAATTCCAGCTAATAATGGTTTGCGGAAAGAAAGAGAATTAAAATTTATCAACTGGTGTGAATTTGTTGGTTTGCCCTTAAAATTATTGTTCACTGATTTTAACAAAATGATTTGGTGAATGTAGTTCTGAAATGCTTAGTCCCAAGGCTAATAGTATGTTGTTTGAAAAATTTAAATTGTGAAAAATATTAATAGCTTGTACGTGCCCTACCACTACCTTGTATAGGAATGTCAATCTATGGAGGCGTTGCCACTCTTGTAGTTTGGGAAAGTTCAGATACCCCAACATGGCTGATAAATATATACCCGTCTTTTCTGGATTTGTAATCCCTGGTAATGAAGGCTGCCGCACATCCTTAGACCTGCTCTAGTTTGTTGCCTTGCTGGTATGGGTTCCACATGACACTCCTGGACTCCAGCTTTGATCAGATATAAACGCTTGGTATGTGTCATTATCAGTATTCAGTAAGGTTTTTGTCTCAATTAAGCCAAGTGTAGAGTTTGCCCATTTTTAGATGTTTGTGATGTGAGCTTCCCATTTCAGATCATTTGGGGAAGTAATGCATAGGTATGGGTTGTCTTGGTCGTTTTTGAGGATCTTGTTTTTAATAGTAATGAAGAACGTAGATTTGAGTTTTGTACTCAAAAAGTAACATTTCTTGGTGTAAACCACATTCCCCATTCATGGGCCCATTTTCAATGGTTGTTATTAAGGTCTATGTGGAGAATTCTTTGATTTTGATACTAGTAAATGTTTTAAAAAGCTTTTAATTTGATCTTGACATATCATGAGCTTGGACAGATCATTAAATGTGACTAATGAGTGCTGGATGACTTTATGAGGAACATTTTAGAATTCATGAACTGTTTTTGATTTTCCACTGATTTGCTCTTTAAAAAAGCAGTTCAGGATTTAATAAGTATTTGATGCTAAGCAGGAGTTGTTATATATATATATATATATATATATATATATATATATATATATATATATATATATATATATATATATATATATATATAATCAGCAGCTTTTTAATAGATCTTGAATTTTTATAATGAGTTGTTTACACTTGAACAGTTCTTCAAATATGTACGATGTCAGAACACTATTTATTGAGGAGGAACATTTCACAAATCCTGGCCCCTCCTTAATCAGACAGTTGTAAAATGCAGGCCATTATTTAATAAGAAATCAAAGCAATTCAAGAACTGTTAATTGATAATTAAAGTGATTTCAATATTATATTTTCTAAGGTTGAACTTAGAGATGAACATTTGGAGATGAATGACATGTTTAGACAAAAAAAATGTTTTTTTCAAACCTTCAAGTGGATATTTTAGGTCCTATTTGGGAAAAATTATATATACTTTTTACCATTGGGAATGGGTCCCCCTACTGGATCCAAACTTGAACAAACATAACACGGTCTTAGTGTTAACTATTTGCCAAAGGTGTATGGTGAGCTCTTAATTAATTGATGATGAACATATTTGTGCTTCTTTATCTGTTCTTCATATGTCGATTGTAAAATGAAGTCATTATTTCATGAGCATTTCAAGCTTATGAGGAACGGTTTATGAACAATTCTTGATATGCCAATTTTTTTGCATCATGAAGTTGATTATTGAAATTCATTAATGATAGTATATAAATACAAGCTGTACCAGATATAACGGCACAGTTTTATTTATATAATTAGTTCAAAACTACTTATCAAGATCATGATCTACTCAGATAGTAGATCATAATCAGAATTATTATGCCCCCCTTCGAAGAAGAGGGGGTATATTGTTTTACACATGTCGGTAGGTCGATAGGTCGGTAGGTCCGTCCGTCCACCAGATGGTTTCCAGATAATAACTCAAGAATGCTTAGGCCTAGGATCATGAAACTTCATAGGTACATTGCTCATGACTGGCAGATGACCCCTATTGATTTTGAGGTCACTAGGTCAAAGGTCAAGGTCACAGTGACTCGAAATAGTAAAACGGTTTTCGGATGATAACTCAAGAACGCTTACGCCTAGGATCATGAAACTTTATAGGTACATTGATCATGACTCGCGGATGACCCCTATTGATTTTCAGGTCACAAGGTCAAAGGTCAAGGTCACGGTGACTCGAAACAGAAAAATGGTTTCCGGATGATAACTCAAGAACGCTTACGCCTAGGATCATGAAACTTCATAGGTACATTGACTGGCAAATGACCCCTATTGATGTTCAGGTCACTAGGTCAAAGGTCAAGGTCACGGTGACTCGACACAGTAAAATAGTTTCCGGATGATAACTCAAAGACAGCTTACGCCTAGGATCATCAAACTTCATAGTTACATTGATCAAGACTGGCAGGTGACCCCTATTAATTCTCAGGTCACTAGGTCAAAGGTCAAGGTCACAGTGACTTGAAACAGTAAAATGGTTTCCTGATGATAGCTCAAGAATAATTAGGCCTAGAAGCATAAAACTTCATAGGTACATTGATCATGACTCGCAGATGACCCCTATTGATTTTCAGGTCACTAGGTCAAAGGTCAAGGTCACAGTGACTCGACACAGTAAAATGGTTTCCGGATTATAACTCAAGAAGGCTTACGCGTAGGATCATGAAACTTCATAGGTACATTGGTCATGACTTGCTGATGACCCCTATAGATTTTCAGGTCACTAGGTCAAAGGTCAAGGTCACAGTGACAAAAACCGTATTCACACAATGGCTGCCACTACAGCTGACAGTCCATATGGGGGCATGCATGTTTTACAAACAGCCCTTGTTATTATGAGCAGGGATCATATTTTTTTCGGTTTTGTCGGTCCTAGACCGATTGGGGTCATGAAAGTCCGATTGAAAATCCCAAACAGTCGGTCCAATTCTGTTTGCTATTAAAATTCCCATGTCATGAAATCGATTACACAGTGTACATGCTAACACACCCTTATGACATTCTTATCTCGATTACGTGTGATAAACCATTCGCTGCAGTCTCTAAACCAGTCAGGACCGGTTTATTGCACGTCAGACCAAGAATAAAAAACTTTTGAACAGCGGATTAAAGATGCATCCAAAAAGACGCGCTGTAACTAAACAAAACATGCCGATACATTTTCCACCAGCGTAATAATCCGGTAATATAATTATGAATGAAAGTCGCGGATCTGATCGACAGAACAGCCGGAAGTTATTTTTATGGGCGGAACTTCACATAAAATAGTACACAAGAAAAATAATATACATTGAATAAATCTTTAGTTAAACCGTGTTAGAATCGAAATAATTCGTGTACTTTATACTTTGTTGTTGAATAACTCACGACCTGAAAATTAGATGCGTGGTTTCAAATGCTTCGCTCTCGTGATTATGTCCCTACGCATCTAAACTATCGGCCGTGGGTTATTTTATATTCTTAATTATTTGGTTTGTTGTTGTCAGTAGCCAACCTACGCACAGACATTTGTTTGGTTCAGTGCATGTTTGTAAGCTATCATCGAGTCGACAACAATTTAAAACATCGGTATAGACTTACACAGATTAATAATATTGACAACGTTGAAAAAAGTCTGATAAAACAGCACATGAAACAACAATGAAATACCTAATGATAAAACCAGTTGAGAAAACTCGTCTCGTTTAAAAAAAATGCCTAAGGGAATTTTACTTGTACATGTCTTATACCACCTTCATGAATGGCATAATCAATGGTATATATTTTAACGTAATTTGTCATGATTTTGGATATACATTTTCGGATACTTTTCCCCATTTATATCCGGACCGATTGATGTTGCGGGAAAATATGATCCCTGATTATGAGTATGACATAAATTGAAGTTCATCATTGATTATCATCATCATCAGTGTCAGTAGTTCACAAGCTTTGGGATAACATGGATAAAAAACCTCACTAAATGATATTATGACCATGCATGCATGCATGGATTCTAGTCAATATACACTCCGTGATGCATGCTATTGATAAAAATGGAGTGAAAATGATAAAAAAACCACTGTTTATTATTAAACATGTTCTCAGTACAATACGTCTTAAAAAAACTTTTAAAGGTAAAATGAAAATGAATTTATGATTGCACTTATTCTTATGATTGAACAATCATACTCTAATTGAAGACCTCAATGAGATCACCTCTTAAAATGTATTGACTGAAATTTTAAACTAGTACATTAAATGTTTCCTATCTTTTTGTCAATAGACAAGTATAGATTGCAAACTGTAATCCAATGCTTTTGATAAGCGTGAATTGCACACTTGAATTGTGTTTTTTTTTTTATACTTGCATTCCTTTGTTCATATATGTGTTTTACAAGTTAAGTGACAATAGTAAGTCTGTGGGATATTTAGGATATTTGTTTGCATAAGAGTAAACTAATATTGTTAATTATTTTTCTTTAGTAAGTGATAATATTCAAAATATAAATATTAAATAATTTTCACAGGCTTTTGCGGGGGGTATGAATTAGTTTATTCATTTTATTGAGAAAATAATTCCATAATTATTATTATGCAAAGAAATTTTATTTTTATTTAATGCTTAACATTTTTGTTTGTGTGCTAGTAAATTTTTAGATGTTTCAGGTCTGTACTATTTCCTAATTGATGGTACCATAGTTATTGGGTTAAGAAATCAACGTTCAACGTTGGATTTCATTGAATATTTTCTACGGCTTTATTATTAAATGTGTTGGGGCTGTTAATGGCCCTATCAATAATACATGTAGCAACTTTGAACCTCATGGTCTTGAGTCATCTTGATCCGAGAATAAACGAGGTTTGAGGTACTCTAGGTTCACATCATTTACAAACTGAAACCCAGATGTGGTTTTCATGAAAGGGTGAAAACATAAATACATAAATGTATGCACCTTAAAAAGCAAAACTAGAAGATTTTCCTTCAAAGATTGTTCTGAAAGGGATGGATCATAAGTATTATAACATTGGCAGTATTAATATTACTAAGGCAATAATGAACCTTTTTATTCCCTCGGATCGAAAGATCGGGGGTATATTGTTTTTGGCCTGTCTGTCATTGTATGTGTGTGTGTGTGTGTGTGTGTGTGTGTCCCAAAACTTTAACCAAAACTTTAACCTTCTTCATTACTTTTGCAATATTGAACGTAGCAACTTGATATTTGGCATGCATGTGTATCTCATGGAGCTTCACATTTTGAGTGGTGAAAGGTTAAGGTCAAGGTCATCCTTCAAGGTCAAAGGTCAATTTTTTTTTTTTAAACTTTAACCAAAACTTTAACCTTCTTCATAACTTTTGCAATACTGAACGTAGCATCTTGATATTTGGCATGCATGTGTATCTCATGGAGCTGCACATTTTGAGCAGTTAAAGGTCAAGGTCATCCTTCAAGGTAAAAAAAAAAATTCAAAGCGGCGCATTAAGGGGCATTGTGTTTCTGACAAACACATCTCTTGTTCAATTATAAAAATGTGTCAATTATTAGTACTGTGCCTACCGGTAATATTATGGGTGTCAAAAAATCAGAGAGTAACTTTTGTGTTGTATTCATTGAAGATTTTTCATTGATGTCACAAAAGATTTGTGGTATACAGCATAGAACTTAAATTTGTATGGAATATTAATACAAATATGAACATTCAATCTTGATTAATAATTTAGTGTATGTTTATTGAACACTAATGCCAATACAGAGAGCTATTGTGCAACACTCTTTAGTATATATAAGTAACTGGGTTATTAAAAACTATTCTGTTTTAAGTGTATTTTTATTCCCCTTGATCGAAAAATCAGGGGTATATTGTTTTTGGCCTGCCTGTCATTGTATGTGTCTGTGTGTGTGTGTGTGTGTGTGTGTGTGTGTGTGTGTGTGTGTGTCCCAAAATTTAACCAAAACTTTAACCTTCTTCATAACTTTTTCAATATTGAAGGAAGCAACTTGATATTTGGCATGCATGTGTATCTCATGGAGCTGCACATTTTGAGTGGTGAAAGGTTAAAGTCAAGGTCATCCTTCAAGGTCAAAACAATTATTAAAAAACTTTAACCAAAACTTTAACCTTCTTCATAACTTTTGCAATATCGAACGTAGCAACTTGATATTTGGCATGCATGTGTATCTCATGGAGCTGCACATTTCGAGTGGTGAAAGGTCAAGGTCAAGGTCATCCTTCAAGGTCAAAGGTAAAAACCCCCATTCAAAGCGGTGCATTAGGGGGTATTGTGTTTTTGACAAACACATCTCTTGTTTCACAATTCAAAGTATTGTGGAGACAGTTATTTGGGAAATAAATACAGCACAATACATGAGATTATGAACAATAGTGATATTTGTATTTTTTCAGTCCAATAACCTTTAACTGAACTGTTGTCATAAATTAGGTTTTACAAAAATATGCTTTTAAAACCTCAAGTATTGAAGAACAGAAAGAATTCAGTTTTAGAAAATATTAGCGTATAGAAAGACCCCTCAAATCTGCTTAAAGAACAAATAAATTAATAAATTATGAAATAAAACATTGGAAGACATTTTCTAACATGTTTAAGTGTAAGAGTAATTATAAGGTGTAGACATAAATTCTCATACTTTTCTATAATAAGGAAACGTGTTAAAAAAGTAAGAGTGCAATACAAGTACTTATTTGTCAGTATTATTCTTTTTTTAGCTCACCTGATCACAACGTGCTCATGTTGAGCTTTTGTGATAGCCTTTTGTCCGTCGTCCGTTGTCCGTTGTGCGACATCAACATTTGCCTTGTTCACTCTCTAGAGGCCACATTTATTGTCAAATCTTCATGAAATTTGGTCAGAAGATTGATTTCAATGATATCTTGGATGAGTTTGAAAATGGTTACGCTTGCTTGAAAAACATGGCTGCCAAGGGGCGGGGCATTTTTCCTTATATGGCTTTATATGGCTATAGTAAAATCTTGTTAACACTCTAGAGGCCACATTTACTGTCCGATCTTCATGAAACTTAGTCAGAAGATTCATTCCAATAATATCTTGGACGAGATTGAAAATGATGCCGGTTGGTTGAAAAACATGGACGCCAGGGGGCGGGGCATTTTTCCTTATATGGCTTTAGTAAAACCTTGTTTACACTCTAGAGGCCACATTTATTTTCCGATCTTCATGAAACTTGCTCAGAAGATTTGTTCCACTTATATCTTTGATGAGTTAAAAAATGGTAACCTTTGCTTTAAAAACATGGCTGCCAAGGGGCGGGGCATTTTTCCTTACATGGCTATACATGTATATGGCTATAGTAAAATCTTAGTAACACTCTAGAGGCCACATTTATTGTCCAATCTTAATGAAACTTGGTCACAAGATTCCTCCCAATAGTATCTTGGATGAGTGCGAAAATGATGCCCGTTGGTTGAAAAACATGGCCACCAGGGGGCGGGGCATTTTTCCTTATATGGCTATAGTAAAACCTTGTTAACACTCTAGAGGCCACATTTATTGTCCAATCTTAATGAAATATGGTCAGAAGATTTGTCTTAATGATATTTTGGATGAGTTCGAAAATGGTTACGTTTGCTTGAATGACATGGCTGCCAAGGGGCGGGGCATTTTTCCTTATATGGCTATATAAGGCTATAGTAAAATCTTGTTAACACTCTAGAGGCCACATTTATAGTCCGATCTTCATGAAACTCGGTCAGAAGATTCATCCCAATAATATCTTGGACGAGTTCAAAAATGATGCCGGTTGGTTGAAAAACATGGCCACCACAGGGGCGGGGCTCTTTTCCTTATATGGCTATAGTAAAACCTTGTTAACACTCTAGAGTTCACATTTATTTTCCGATCATCATGAAACTTGGTCAGAAGATTTGTCCCAATGATATCTTGGATGAGTTTGAAAATGGTTTTGGTTCCTTAAAAAACATGGCAACCAGGGGCGGGGCATTTTTCCTTATATGGCTATATATGGCTATTGTAAAACCTTGTTAACACTCTAGAGGCCACATTTATTGTCCAATCTTCATGAAATTTGGTCAGAAGATTGGTCTCAATGATATCTTGGATGAGTTCGAAAATAATTATGTTTGCTTGAAAAAATGGCTTCCAAGGGGCGGGGCATTTTTCCTTATATGGCTATAGTAAAATCTTGTTAACACTCTAGAGGCCACATTTACTGTCCGATCTTCATGAAACTTAGTCAGAAGATTCATCCAGATAATATCTTGGATGAGTTGAAAAATGATGCCAGTTGGTTGAAAAACATGGCTGCCAGGGGGCGGGGCATTTTTCCTTATATGGCTATAGTAAATCCTTGTTAACACTCTAGAGGCCACATTTATTTTCCGATCTTCATGAAACTTGGTCAGAAGATTTGTCCCAATAATATCTTGTTATCTCAGGTGAGCGACTTTGGGCCTTTCAGGCCCTTTTGTTTAATGTTTAAACCAATAGTTAAGACAATATATGAACTAAAATTAAAGCGATACTATACTATTTTGTCAAATATTTATGAATTTATATAAAATAAGTACAAAACTTGTAATACATATATTTTAATATAAATTAAAATAAAAGTTAAGAAGAACATGTGTCGAAAAATGCGAAATAAGCCAGATATTAAATTCTGAAATCGAAAATATCTGTACAGTCAAATTTGCCAGCATGTATATCATGCCTGTACGATGTGAATCTAAATTTAGTTTTACAGATCATTTAAATTTCCTGCAACGATATCTATTCATACGACACACAAACACTAACTCTGATCCATATTAAAAGACGAATGCTTCGTCACAATCGTCTCAAGGTGCTACATGTAATTTGTCTTTGCTGCATTTTATGAAATTTGTCTTAATGTATAATTTTTATGCTCCCCCAAAATTTTTTGGGGGAGCATATAGTCGCCGCTTCGTCTGTCCGTGCGTGTGTCGGTCCGTGGACAATTTTTGTCCTGGCTATTTCTCAGCAATTAATCACCAGAATTCAATTAAACTTTATGGGAAGATTCACTACCAAGAGGAGATGTGCTTATTATCAGCTGGTTCTAGTTGGATGATTTTTCACAGAGTTATGGCCCTTTGAAATTTTCCATTAACTGTACATATAGTGCAATTCTTGTCAGGGCTATTTCTCAGCAACTAATGACCGGAATTCAATGAAACTTTATGGGAAGCTTCACTACCGAAAGGAGATGTGCATATTATCAGCAAGTTGTGGTCGGATGATTTTTCACAGAGTAATGGCCCTTTGAAATTTTCCATTAACTGTACATATAGTGCAATTCTTGTCTGGGCTATTTCTCAGCAACTAATGACTGGAATTCAATGAAACTTTATGGGAAACTTCACTACCAAGAGGAGATGTGCATATTATCAGCCGGTTCTCGTCGGATGATTTTTCACAGAGTTATGGCCCTTTGAAATTTTCCATTGTACATATAGTGCAATTCTTGTCCGAGCTATTTCTCAGCAACTTATTACGGGAATTCAATGAAACTTTATAAAAAAAGCTTTACTACCAACTGAAGATGTGCATAATATCAGCCGGTTATGGTCGGATGATTTTTAGCTCATCTATTTTTTGAAAAAAAATTATGAGCTATTGTCATCACCTCGGCGTTGGCGTCCGGTTAAGTTTTGCGTTTAGGTACACTTTTCTCATAAAGTATCAATGCTATTGCATTCGAACTTGGTACCCTTACTTACTATCATGAGGGGACTGGGCAGGCAAAGTTAAATAACTCTGGCTTACATTTTGACAGAATTATGTGCCCTTTTTATACTTAAAAAATTGAAAATTTTGGTTAAGTTTTGTGTTTAGGTCCATTTAATTCCTTAAGTATCAAAGCTATTGCTTTCATACTTTCAACACTTACTAACTATCATAAGTGGACTGTGCGGGCAAAGTTATGTAACTCTGACTGGCATTTTGACAGAATTATGTGCCCTTTTTATACTTAGAAAATTGAAAATTTGGTTAAGTTTTGTGTTTGGGTCCACTTTTTTCCTAAAGTATCAAAGCTATTGCTTTCATACTTGCAACACTTACTAACTATTGTGAGGGGACTGTGCAGGCAAAGTTATGTAACTCTGACTGGCATTTTGACAGAATTATGGGCCCTTTATACTTGAACATTTGGTTAAGTTTTGTGTTTTGGTCTACTTTACCCCTAAAGTATCATAGATATTGATTTCATACTTGGAACACTTGCAAACTATCATAAGGGGACAGTAAAGGACAAGTTGCATAACTCTGGTTGTCATTTTTACGGAATTATGGCCCTTTTTTGACTAAGTAACTTTGAATACATGGTTACATTTTGTGTTTAGATCCACTTTACTTCTAAAGTATCAAGGCTATTGCTTTTAACCCTTTGCATGCTGGGAAATTTGTCGTCTGCTACAATGTCGTCTGCTGAATTTCTAAAATTAGCATTTTCTTCGATTTTTTTCAAAGAGTACCATCAGTATAGCAAACAGTTTGGATCCAGATGAGACGCCACGTTCTGTGGCGTCTTATCTGGATCCAAACTGTTTGCAAAGGCCTTTAAAATTTGGTTCCCGCACTGAAAGGGTTAAACTGTAAATACTTCATGCTACCATGAGGATACTGTACCTGGCAAGTTGAATTTTACCTTTACCTTTGAATGACCTTGACTCTCAAGGTCAAATTATTAAATTGTGCTAAAATTGCCATAACTTCTTTATTTATGATTAGATTCGATAGATACTTTGACAAAACAACTCTGACCTGACATGCCAAGATTGACTCCGTCCAAACCATTTCCCCCCCGAATCCCCCCTCAATCCCCCGAATCCCCCCTCAATCCCCACCCATTATTTTTTTTTATTAAAGATCATCTAATAAATGACCACCACACCCTCACACTATACCCCCCCCCACCCCCCACCCCAAAAAAATAATTTTTATGCCTCCGGTAGGGTGGCATATAGCAGTTGAACTGTTTGTCAGTATGTCAGTCAGTCTGTCTGTCTGTCCGTCCGAAAAAAATTACACATTTGCCATAACTTTTTCACTTTTTAAGATAGCAACTTGATATTTGGCATGCTGTGTATCTCACGGAGCTGCACATTTTGAGTGGTGAAAGGTAAAGGTCATCCTTCATTGTCAAATGTCAAATTTATGGTGTCTGTCCGTCGGAAAACTTAAACATTGGCCATAACTTTTTCAATATTGAAGATAGCAACTTGATAATTGGCATGCACGTGTATCTCGTATCTCACGGAGCTGAATATTTTGAGTGGTGAAAGGTGAAGGTGAAGGTCTTCCTACAAGGTCAAATGTCAAATATATGGCGTCTGTCCGTCCGAAAACTTTAACATTGGCCAAAACTTTTATATTGAAGATAGCAACTTGATATTTGGCATGCATGTGTATCTCATGAAGCTGCACATTTTGAGTGGTCATCCTTCAAGGTCAAAAAAAAAAGAAGAAAAAATTCAAAGCGGGGTTCTCCTGAAGCTGCACATTTTGAGTGGTGGAAGGTCAAGGTCATCCTTCAAGGTCAAGGTCATCCTTCAAGGTCAAAGGTCAAAAAACAAATAAAAAATGTCAAAGCGGCGTTATGAAGCTGCACATTTTGAGTGGTGGAAGTTGAAGGTCAAGGTCATTCTTCAAGGTCAAGGTCATCCTTCAAGGTCGAAGGCAAAAAATATCAAAGCGGCATTATCATGAAGCTGCTCATTTTGAGTGGTTCATGTCAAGGTCATCCTTCAAGGGCAAGGTCATCCTTCTAGGTCAATGGTCAAACAAAATAAAAAAATCAAAGCTGCGCTATCATGAAACTGCACATTTTGAGTGGTGGAAGTTCAAGGTAAGGGTCATCCTTTAAGGTAAAAAAAAAATATAAAAAATTCAAAGCGGCGTTCTCATGAAGCTGCACATTTTGAGTGGTGGAAGTTCAAGGTCAAGGACATCCTTCAAGGTCAAGGTCTTTTTTTTTTTAAATTTCAAAGCGGTGTTCTCATGAAGCTGCACATTTTGAGTGGTGGAAGTTCAAGGTCAAGGTCATTCTTCAAGGTCAAGGTCATCCTTCAAGGTCAAAGGTCAAAAAATAAATAATTTCAAAGCAGCATTATCATGAAGCTGCACATTTTGAGTGGTGGAAGTTCAAAGTCAAGGTCATCCTTCAAGGTCAAGGTCATCCTTCAAGGTCAAAGGTCAAAAAAATAATATTTCAAAGCGGCTTTCTCATAAAGCTGCACATTTTGAGTGGTGGAAGTTCAAGGTCAAGGTCATCCTTCAAGGTCAAAGGTAAAAAAAATAAAAAAATCAAAGCGCCGCGATAGGGGGCATTGTGTTTCTGACAAACACATCTCTTGTTTTTTTTCAAACATGGTTAAAAAACACAAAAAAATGTTTTTATTATTTTATTTTTGAAATACCGTCCAACCATCCCACCCAAGAATCCCCCCACACCCCACACTATAAACCCCTCTCCACTCCACCCCTTCCTCCTTTGTGATTGAAATTGAGATAGGTCCCTACACCTTTAAAAAGAAAAAATAGATGAGTGGTCTGCACCCGCAAGGCGGTGCTCTTGTTTCACAGAGTTATGGCCCTTTGAAATTTTCTATAAACTGTACATATAGTGCAATTCTTGTCCGGGCTATTTCTCCCCAACTACTGACTGGAATTCAATGAAGGTTTATGGGAAGCTTAACTACCTTGAGGAGAGGCGCATGTTATTTGTGGGTTCTGGTTAGATGATTTATTTAGAGAGTTATGGCCCTTTGAAATTTTTAAGTTGCTAAACCATCCATCGTATTATTTTGTCCAAAGTTATGTCCCTCAAGACGTTTCCTTTTATCTGAATATATAGTGCAATATTGTGATAAAAACAACCTTTGGGGAGCATCACCCGTCTCCGACGGTTTCTTGTTCTTTCCTTTTTTGTGTTATTGTAACATATTTTTATCAATATATTACAATTTAACACATATAAAAATCGTATAGTCTCGCTAAGAGTATGCCACTTTTACGCCTATTAAATTTTTCTAATTGACATGTGTTGAAAACAATGCTCCATAATCAGTTCCCAGTCATGATAAGAACAATTTTCCCTTGCAGATCAGTCCTTCATTGAGTTGTGAATTATCTCGTTGAGTTCTAGAAGGGAAATTTCAATATTTTGTTTTTAGCTCACCTGAGCACAACATGCTCATGGTGAGCTTTTGGGATCGCCTTTAGTCCGTCGTTCGTCGTGCGTCCGTCGTGCATCCGTCGTCAACATTGTGCCTTGTGAACACTCTAGAGGCCACATTTCTTGTCTGTCCGATCTTCATGAAAATTGGTCAGAACATTTGTCCTAATGATACCTCGACTGAGTTTGAAACTGGGTCATGCCGGGTCAAAAACTAGGTCACTAAGTCAAACAAAATAAAAACCTTTTGAACACTGTAGAAGTCACATTTGATGCCCAATCTTCATGTAACTTTGTCAAATTGTTTGTCTTAATGGTATGTTGGTCGAGTTCAAAAATTGTTCCGGTCCGTTGAAAAACATGGCCGCTAGGGGGCTGGGCAGTATTCCTTATATGGCTATAGAGAAACCTTGTGAACACTCTAGAAGTTACGGATGAGTTTGAAAATGGTCCAGATCGGTGAAAAAACATGGTCGCCAGGGGGCAGTTTTCTCTTTATGTATATAGTGAAAACATGTGAACACTGTAGAAGTCACATTTTTGGTCCAATCGTCATGAAATTTGGTCAAAACATATGTTTCCTGGATACGACGATTGAGTTCGAAAATGGTTCGGATCGGTAAAAAAACATGGCCGCCAGTGGGGGGGTCTTTTTCCTTATATTTATATAGTAAAAAAACTTGTGAACACTCTAGAAGTCTTATTTTTTGCCTAATCATCATGAAATTTGGTCAATACATTGGTTATGTGGATATCTCGGACGAGTTTGAAAATAGTCGTGAATATTTGAAAAACATGGCCGCCAGGGGGTGGGGCAGTTTTCTCAATGTGTATATAGTGAAAACATGCAAACAGTCTATAAGACACATTTTATGATCAATCTTTATGAAATTTGGTCAGCACATTTGTTTCCTTGATACAACGGTTGAGTTTTAAAATGGTTCGGATCGCTAAAAAAACATGGCCGCCAGGGGGGGGTCTTGTTCCTTATATTTATATAGTAAAAAAAAGCTTGTGAACACTCTAGAAGTCAGATTTTTTGTCCAATCATCATGAAACTTGGTCAAAACATTAGTTTTATGAATATCTTGTCATGATATCTAGGCCGAGTTCCTTTATGGTTGTGGTCTGTTGAAAAACATGGCTTTAAATGGCTTTATAGTGTGACCTTGTTTACACTCTACTAAGAAATTGCCAATGTACACGTTGAATGAAATTTATGCATATTATGATATTCATGATCTCCATGCAGTCATCTGAATATTAATTCTGCTGATAAGATATACAGTTAAATTGTCAAAAGTTTTTAAATTTATTTTTGTTTCTTTCTGAAGAGGATTATTATGTTGATGATCGGTTGGGGATGAAGTGCAACAAACATATTTTTGCCATCTGCAAACCCTTATCAAATATTCTCAAAATTTTAAGTAGTAATATTGATTTCACAGAAAATTACTTATGGGAGAAACTACTGTATATAATATGAATTGTGTTTGACCTCCAATCATAAATGTATGGCTTGTCAGGAATGCACTATTATTTTTGCAATGATCCCATTCATCTACCTGCTTATCAGCAACTAATTAATTCTCTATTGACTGTGCCTGAATTGTTAATGTGATGTAACAGGCTTGCAGCTTAAAAGTCCTTAGTCCCTAGAAATAGGCCCCAGCTGGGAACTCACATCAAAGACCTTCAGACTGATAAGAGTGGAACACATATTGTTATGGCACACATTTTATGGATGTCAGGTCGGTAGTTTTGGTGTGATTATCAAAGATTTGTGTTTTAAAAAGGATTGATTGTTGTTTTAATTGGAAATATCATTGCAAGGTAAGTCTGAAAATAGTTCCAGTTTGTTTAAAAGCAAGCCTCTGAGGTTGGTGGCAGATTAATTTTTATTGCTATAGTGAAACATTGTGAACTCTCTATAAGTTTCATTTTAGTTAAATTTTACTGAAACATGCTTAGAACATATGTTCCTATAATATCTTGATTTACTTTGAAAATGGCTCTGGTGCTCTGAAGAGCATGGTTTCCAGGGGCGAGCAAATTTCTTCTTGTGAACCTTATGATAATATTTATGTTTCATGAAGTACTTTTATTATTTTGAACTCCACCTTCCCGGAATAGTTTAGTTCCTTTGGTTCTCAGGTGAGCGCCTAAGGGCCCATGGCCCTCTTGTTGGATAAGGGACCTATGCATGTGCTCTAGTTGGCAAGATATGGATGCTTTACTTAGTTACAGGTGGTTATTTCATATTGACACATTACAGATTTTGAAGAGACTATGAGATTTGTTGAAGCTATTGAAGGTTTTTTATTTGTTAATGCTCAGTTAAGGAAGTAATTATGTATTTTCACTAATGGAGATGACTGTTATTTTGAATATGATCGACAATTCATATCTTATTATTGTCCTCTTCTATGATGCAAGAATGAATTTGGTCAAACTTCTGCTTCTGATTTAAAAGATTTTGGTATGGTTATTATTGTGTTTATTTATTCCTTTCAGCAGGTCACATGGAAGAAGTTGTAGAAAATATGTCAGATGCAGGCAACTATTCCGTAAAGAGAGGTGATTTTACAGTACCACAAGAACCACTAGGCCAAGATAAAGTGGAACAAGGAGAAAAAGTAGAAGACGCTGACAAAACCATACATGACATTCCCACAATGAGAGTAAATGATGAGGTCAAAGAAAAACATATTAAACCAATACCAATGCCTGATGATATTGATAAAAATTTGCAAGTAAAAAGAGAACGATGGTGCTGCTGGGATTCCTATGTGTGTCCTTGGGAAAAGTTTTCAAGACCAGGAGTACTTGATCTTCTTAAATGGAAGATTTGTGAAAAGACTCATCCCATTCCGAGCAAAGAGGTATTTATTTTCCCACTAAATATAGCTTTGTATGACCAGGAATAAATGCTCATAACCAGTTCAATAAAACTGGATTTGCCTAATACTGCTGATAATGTTTGGTTTTACTTCATCACCATATTGTAATACAGTAAACCAGTACAGTATCTTAAACTTGTGTTAGTTTGGCATCTTAGCTGCAAAAAACAGTTCCGAGTGACTTGAATATCCATACAAATTGTTAATTTTATGGACTAAATATCAACTTGCTAATTAAATACAAGTAACTTTTAATATTCTATGAAATTTAACAGAAGTTCCATTCTTATACATTGCAGGAAAAACTGTTTCAAAAAAGATGGTTCTAGATTGAATATAGATGAACCCTTTACCACATAGATACGTATTTTGATGCATTTGTAGTCCCTTAAACAGTTAATTTTAATTAAAGGCCTTTCTTACTAGATTCAAGTTGAAAAGGCTTAATTTCCAACACTTAGATACTGATGAGCAGCAAACAGCATAAAAACTCAACAGACTGCAAGTAACTTGCAGGCTGTTCTGGTTTTATGCTGTTTGCACATAGCCATTTTCACTTTGCTTCTAAGTGTGAAAGGGTTAAAGCATTATAATAATAAAGAGTATTATTTGAATTAACTTCAAACCATTTATAACATCTGTTCAAATTAAAAATAGTGAATCAAGTATCTTAACACACACACGGATGGTTGAAATAATAAATCTAAATAAAAATATAGTTAGGTTGTCTTAATAATAATCTTGAACAGGATATTGAAACACAATATTAAGTGAGGTTGGAATAAGACATCAATCTTGGACTAAACTTTTTTTCAACAATATATTATTATGCAGTTTTACTTATTGTATTAATTAATTAGACAACTTAATATATGAAGTAAAACAGACACTTGTTGATACAAATTGCAACATATAAATTGATTTTACTTAAAAACTGGATGTTAATTGGATTTTTTTTTAATCTACAAAGAATGAACTGTGTCAATACGTGCATGAACATGCCTTTTCAGCTCTATCTATGACCGCTTAATGGCCCCATTCTCAAAGCAATTGTACACAATTCCAATTAGAACAATTCTCAATTTGAGGATGATACACATATTTCTTTTAAGAAATGTCTTATGATAAAATTATCTCAGTATATTTCAATAACATTTAACAAAGATAATACATAGTTTGTTTCAGGATTTTATTCTTATAATTTGAGAAAGATGTATATGAAAGTAGTTTGTTCCAATAGCAGTGGACTTTTCACGCAAAAAATCCCAATCCGCAATCGCATTTTCCCCAAAATGGCCAGAAAAAGGCTTGATGAACAGTGTTTAAAATTACAGTAAGAATAATAAAACTTACTTACATTTGAGATAAAAATGAATGGAAAAATGCTCATAATACTAAAGATATAGACAGAATATTGTAAACAGTTGGATGTTTTATTCTCTATTTACATACAATAAACAGTTGGATGTTTTATTCTCTATTTACATACAAGGGCGTTTTAACACGCATAGGAACATTTATTTCATTTATCAACAATCACAAAACAGCAAAAGATAAATAAACTTAATGGCTGAAAATGATGTCTGCCAGTTAATTGTGTAGTAGGGCACTAACATGACTTTGTGTTACATGTATATAACTACTATGAAAAAGTAAATAGTGATTAGGGGACATCAATCAGGATTTGGGTAAGGCAAATGCAATATTTATTGTCTTTCTATTATATTTTATGTTATCCAAGAAAACTTGATAATATTTCAGGAGCTTGATAGGGTACTTCCTGTCAAGTCAAATATGGATAAAATCAAACAACCCCCTGCAGACAAAATACAGGTCACATGGATTGGCCATGCCACAATGCTTGTTCAGATGGAGGACATGACAATTCTTACTGACCCCGTTCTGGACTCATTTTGCGGACCGATCTGGCCCTTTGGCTACAAGAGACACAGAAACGCTTCCTGCCAGGTTAAGGACATTGAAAAGCTTGATGCTGTCATCATCAGCCACAACCACTATGACCATCTGGAGGCCAAGGCAGTGAGAGAAATCAATGCAAAATTTAAGGATGTGCATTGGTTTGTTGCTGGCGGAACCAAGGCATGGTTCCTAGCTATGGACGTTGAGGATAAAAATTTGACTGAACTAGACTGGTGGCATGGAGTGGAATTCAATGGGGTGAAATTCATTTGTACGCCAAGTCAGCACTGGTGCCAGAGGTGTATATTCGACTTAAATACGGTAAAATGAATACTACAATATTTGTATTAAAAGCAAAAGTATTTTGTTATTAAATTAGTAGTGAACACACTTATTTTAGCTAAATGGTTTTGTTATAACAATGCTATAGGTAATATCCACATCTCTTAAAGGTGCCATGTTGGAAGCTTAAAAAGTAAGATTGTTTTAAATTTTATTTTTGCTCAAAGATATTTTTTTGAATGGATTAAAACATCTCATGTAATTGTTGTCCATTGCAGTGCCTCTGGTGTAGTTGGGTGGTGAAAAGCTCAAAGCATTCCTTCTACTTTGCTGGTGACACTGGATACTATGAAAATCTTTTTAAAAAGATTGGTGAGAAGTACGGACCATTTGACCTGGCTGGAATACCCATCGGGGCTTACACACCAAGGTTTGCTTTATGTTTTATACTTGGTACTGTTCAGTCCATCAAACCGTTTTTGCATTTTTAGGGAACACTGGTGGGTATGTAAGCCTTGCGTTGTTGCAATTTTCAATGTTAATACAGCTGCCAAATATTTGTAAATGTCCAACAGTTATTTTCGTAGTCTGTTATTTGATGCCCCAACTTTTTGACAAGGGGGTAGGGGGGGGGCATATATACATGCCTTTTTCTGCACTGTTTGTCTTTACTGTTTTGCCCACTTTTCTGTCCTGCCCACTTTTTTTCCTGCCCCATTCTTTTGTTTAATGAAACCTTATGAACATATTGAGGGCTTTTTTTGTCATTTTCATGAAATATGCTCAAAAGCTTTGTGCTACCATTCAGAAATCATTTTATTTTATAAAAAGAAACATAACTTTTAAGGAAAGTCCAATGTACAATCTGGATGTAATAATTTCATATTACGTTTATTGGGAATACAGCCAAATATTGGCTATAATATCAGTGAAACAAAACACTAATAAGTTGTGCACTGAGTACCGGTAAAACAGATTACCCAATAAAAGTGAGTTGGTTAAATGGCAGCCTTGATATGACGAATATACTGTACTGTTTAACTGCAATCAATAATCTTTATCATTCTAGAAGTAGCAAACTAATAAAAACATGCCCATTAAAGGAAGAGGTTTAAGTCAAATTTTAATTGCTTTCTTGTTTGCCAATTCATTTGATATTATTTATTAATTAATCAGTGTTTAATTCTAGGTATGCGTTGTCCTATCAACACGTGGACCCTGCAGAAGCAGTGAACATTCACATGGATGTTAAATCACTTTGTTCAATAGGCATCCATTGGGGGACATTTAAAACCATGTCATGTGAGGTACCTGCATATTGTAGTTAGTTGATACTCCTGAAGATTCTTGTGTGAGAAAATGCAAACTTTTCATGAAAGTATGTACAGTGGAACCCCTTTAAACCGGACAACCCCGGGACCGAGAGGAAATTCCGGTTAAGAGAGGATTCCGGTTTAGAGGGGACATTGACTATTTTACTTTCAGAAGGTCAATTACAAAGCTTATGTGGGAAAAACAATTTCTGCAAATTTTAATAGTTTATTTACATATAACATTCATTCATACTGCATCACATTATAACAATACATGTCACTTAATATCTTGATTCGGAAGCAATATTAGCTACAACATAACTCAAACAGTGCACCCTGAAAAAACAAACAATTGTATACATGTATGCATTTGTTAGAACGACCTGTTTTTTCAAACATCTACCACGCACTATAGTCTTCTCCACCTTGTTAATCATTTTTTATACACTAACATACATTTCAGTGTCCTTTTCACTTGCGAAGTTTGCAAGCTTGATAAGGAGCTGAAGAGCTTCTTCATAGGTCATGTCACTACCAGGGGGTGGGGGGATTCCTCTTCAGATTCAGCCTCGTCGGTCTCTAGTTTAGTAATGGTGTTTGTCTTGTAGCTTTCCACGAGATTTTCTTCCCAATTTTCATCATGGTCCTCGGTCGGAATATAACGATGTCGATTTCATCGAAGTCTGCAATCTGCAATGCCAGCTCAAGTACCAAGACCGCCAGTCACACGTCGTCATCATCATCATCATCGTCATCATCACCATGATTCCCACTCCCATTGTTACCATCATCGCCATCACACTGGTTTGAAACCTTTAACCCGACTCCCTCAAAGCACTTAACAATTGTCTCTGGCTTCACTGCTTTCCACGCACCTATAATCCACTTTATGGCGTCCAGTAGCGAGATTTCCTTCGTCAGTTCTTTTACATTGCTGACAGTTTCTAACTTACTGATCAGCGATTTTAGTAGTCGCCGTCGGTAGAGTGCCTTGAAAGCACGGATGATGCCTTGATCGAGCGGATGCAGGTGGCTGGTGGTGTTTGCTGGGAGAAACTATACTTTGACATGAGGGAGCTGGTGGTCTTCTTCTTTTCCATGTGAGGTAGCGTTGTCTAACATCAGCAGTATGTGACGACCCTGATGCCGCATGTCCGCATTTACGCTTGTAATCCAGTCACTGAACACCTTGCTCTTCATCCAGGCCTTTTTGTTGTGCGTGTACTGGACACCTAGCGCACTCACTTTTACATTTTTGAAGCAACATGGCTTGCCTACTTTCCCTATCACGAGTGTCATCAACTTTTCGCCTGTGGCTGAGCACGCTAGCATAACAGTCACACGCCCTTTAGATGTTTTGTTTCCACTGGTCGATGAACCCTTTGCAGAGAGTGTCTTGTCTGGTAACGCAAGGTAGTAAAGTCCAGTCTTATCACAATTGAACACGTTTTCATACGAATACGTTCCGATAAAGTCACTAATTCTGTCCTTAAAGGTGTTCACATCAAGTAAGTCCACACTGGCTCTCTCTCTGCACACTTTGAATGCCTTTATGTCATACCGTGTCTTCCAACGACACAGCCATCCATTAGACGCTTTGAAGTCACTAATCCCTAGTTCCTTGGCAAAGCTCAGTGCCTTTTCCTGTGTGATCGGACCAGAGATCGGCAATGACCTGGTCCTTACAACACAAAACCAGTCCCATACAAGTTTGTTGATGTTTTCAAATTTCATTTCATTGTTGAACCGACTTTTGTTGGGTGACAAGTTGTTTTCCCAATGAGACATGTACGTAACCTCTTTTCGCACGATATCCCCGATCGTCGACTTTCCTACCCCATATTTCTCCAACGGCATCTTGAGTGTAGGTTTAGGGAACATCTCGGACTCTTATATCAATATGATTTTTTCTTCGAGATACAATTCCACGTGCCTTTGCTTAGAAGGAGGTTCGGACATTTTTACTCTTAGTTATCTTATTTACCAATTTGAATATCTAAATGCAACTGCTTCAAGAACTCTGCAAATCACCCTTTTTATATGACACTTAATTAGCAATTGTAATGAACAACACAAACTTAAAAAGCATTAAGATTATTAAAATTTAGCACGGCTTCCTACATCAAAAACAAAACACACTTAAGAATTCTATGTTTGTTATCAGTAATTATAATCAGTATTAACACCTCTATTGATCGATATGTACATCATAGGACAAGTATCTTTAAATTGTTTTGCGATTTTTACAGTTTGCTTATTTTTCGACCACCATTATTTATTTCACGCGTCTTTAATCCGCTATTCACAACTTTTTGACACTAGGTCTGAGGTGCAATAAACCGGCCCTGAGTGGTTTATAGAGGTTCACTTACCTATGGAATGACCTAATATTGATCCAAAGAATGACCTGTATTCGGAATTGAGGGGATTCCGGTCTTGAGGAGATATTTTACGCATGGTTATATAGGGAAAAATGATAGGATTCCGGTATAGAGAGGATCCGGTTTAGAGGGTTTCTACTGTACATCATTCTTTTGAAAATCAGTTTCTTTATGTACACATGTAAATGCTGAAAAGCAATTACTGTAACAAAGTTTGCGAACATTTGCAATGAAGGAAATCTGCTCAAATTTGAAAAACCTTGTGATTTTCACAGTGTAATAAGTACGTGCTAAAGTGAATAATCTTGTGAATTATGACATAAAAATGAGGTACAAACTTATTTGTGCAAACAGATAGCAGTATAGAAGAAGAAAGGTTTGCATTGTGTTTTACAGCATTCTTCAGGAGTTTTAAACAGTTGACAATGTTTTGCAATATTTTAGTTTGAGTTGTTTTCAGATACATAACAAAGTACCAGCATGTTGATCCAGTAGAGGCTGTTAAGATACACGAGGATGTTCAAAGTAATATGTCCGTTGGGATTCACTGGGGAGCTTTTGCATTGACCAATGAGGTACAAATAAATATTTACTTGTGAACGTTTTCGAAAGCTTTTGTAATTTGATGATCAATGGTTGTTTTTCAAAAACCTTTAATATGTTTACTCTATGGAGGTATCATTCCTGTTCAATCTTTATGAAACATTTTCAGCGCATTTGTCCCAACAGTATCTCAGTCATGTTTTCAACTAGGTCATTTTTAGTGAAAAGCAAGGTCATTGGGTGAAATAGAAGAAAAAACAGGAATTGTCATACTTTTAAACAAAGTGTCATTTATATTTGTCCAAGTATTTATTCTAATGATAGTTTGGCTCCAAGACAAGATAATGTGTTGTGTGCAATACCCATGATTCTTGTTAAGGTGTTTGGTAATATATATTTGTTTCATTGTTAAGCATTTGATTCAAATGCATATGTCACATCATACGACAAATCTCGTTAAACACTTTTTGTAGATGCATCAAAGGAAAGCTAAGCTGAAGTTTTTTTGAAACTCAAGACTAAGATATCTGCTGAAGATATTAATTTAAATCTGTCATTGAGGTCTTAGAGGTCTTTTACCAAATCCCATAACTGTCAAAATTTAGCAGAATTATGCTCCTTTTCAGTTTGACTGTAAATTAAATCATTGACTTATTCACCAAGTCATCACCTTTGGCTTATGATTGCATTAAGGTAGAGCACCTGTAATGATTTCCCACTATGTCTTTGAAGATTGAAGAGCCTTTTTACCTGTTCACTGATGGATATCTAATTTAAGCAGGTACTAATGTGAAGTTGCCGTGATCGAGGGATTAAGGCGATAGACTAGAAATCTTTTGGGATCTTCCCGCGCAGGTCGAATCCTGCTGACAATGCATACTTTTTGCCACGCCTTTGATTTCTTTTCTTATTTGATTTGATTTAATATAGCATATAAGCTATGTTAATTGTTAAATACATTGCAATTTTTATGCACATTCTTCAATTTTTAAAATTAAAACAATGTTATGGCCAAATTGGGTGATTTACTGCTGAAAATACAAATCATGCATGTTGCATTTTTATTTTTATTTAAAAAAGTTCAAAATATTACTTAAATGATACTATTTTGAATATTATGACACTTTGTTGCTAAGCAACCCAAGTTCTACTTGTCCGAAACCACTTACATTTCATGGCACTCTTTCATAAATAGCAAGTTATAAAAAATAAATGTCTGTAAAAGAATACTCATTTCATCTTGTGTACACACCAACTGCATGCCCATATTTTGAAATCTGGATGAATTATGGAACTTTCATTTACCCAAGGGGTGCAAACAAACTGGACAAAAGCCGAGAGTGGGGGTGGTTTTGAAAAAATCCGTATATTTTTTTTAAAGCATGGAAAGCCTACCTAAAAATGTGCATGTAGTTCAGTGAAATGATGCTGATTAAGAAAATACAACATTAGATTATATTTGGAAAGGTGCCAGTTACGGGTGCGCTACCTTAAACAAATAGTGTTTTCTGTTAATCATGGTCCATGCGCAAAAAGTTGGACTTTTGCCAACCCTTTTAAAGAAAAACGCCTACATTTTTCTTTTAAAATTCTAGTAAAAGTTTGTGTGCAGGGTGCATATACACTATAATTATATAGAAGTGGTTATGTGAGTAATGTACAAAGGAACATAGCTCTCAGCTTCAATTTAGCTGAAATACAAACAAATAAATTGTGTCTCTTTTTGCACTTCATGACTTTATAAGATACAATATGAATATTTATGTTACTACAACAGATACTCATTTGAAAATTGACATGTATTTTGGAGAGTTCACTGACCAAGGTCCATAACAAACATTGCATGGCTTAAATAAGAATTTGAGCGCTTTTTGCTCTATAACAATTACTATTTGCATGCAATTATTTCTATTGCAATGTAAATGGAAGATATTCAATTAGATCTTATAACAATACATGCATCAATTTAGTCTTGACAGAAAATGCCTTTGGGGACAAATTGACAACACCCGTTTGTTTATAGGCGCTTATTCACCATGCCTCTGAAATGAGTCGGTTATGTAAAGTCAACATGACATTCTTGTTATTTACAATTATAATGTTGTTTTATATGATGGAAACTTCTGCTGATATCAGTGTTTTTCTTTTTTTTTCATTTTTTAGTGGCCCAGTGGGGTATACCAGTTTTTGATGAAAAACATCCCATGAAGTTTATTTTCTTAACTAAAGTAATCAGAAATACACTAAGATTGAAGCTTTATAACTTTTTTTTGTTAAGATGTGTCTCATGATTATTATATCTCAATTTAATTTCAATTTAATCTTGTCAAACATACTTAATTATGAAAAAAGAAATGAATATAGTGCAAACATGTACAAATGTAATAATGAGCGAGTAAGTAAAAAAATCACCCATAAAGGGAAATGCCGCAAAAATTCCCCCTCATGAGGGTAGCGACCCGCTTCCCCTAAAATGGATTGAGGGCCCTGCCTATGATATCTTAATCCCGTTTTAAACTGGGCCACATGGGATCAGAAACTATATGGCTGGGTCAATTTTAATTTAAGAGAAACTCAGATTGTGAACACTTAGAGACCCCTGTTTATGCACAATCTTTATGAAACTCAGTGAGAACATTAACTACAATCATATCTTTGCCATAGTCTAAACTGTATTACATGGGGTAAAAAATTAGGTCACTAGATCAAATTTAAAAATGAAATTGAAGAAGCTGTACAGTTCATCTTTATCGCCCAATCTTAATGTAACTTCATGACCAAAGGATATTTCCTGCAAAAATAAACTGGGTCACTAAGGGCATAAAACTAGATCAGTAAGTCAAATTAAAGAAACAGCTTGTGAACAGAGGCCACATTTATGGCCCAATTTCATGAAATTTGGTCAGAAAATGGGATTTAAGTGAGGTTAAAACTAGGTCATTTGTGAAATTTTGAGAAGCTTGTGAACACTCAGAGACCTCTTTTAATTAACATCTTCATTTAACTTGGTTGAAACATTTTCTCAATTATATCTAGGCTGAGTTTGAAACTGCATGAAGTTGCGTAAAAAAACTAGGTCAGTGGGTTAAATTGAAGAAAAACATACATGTATCGCCCAATCTTTTGCAAACTTGGTCATTAGTCTGTCCTTATGACATCTTGGCAGAGTTTGAAACCATGTTACATGGGGTCAAAAACTAGGTTACAAAGTCAAATGAAATAAATAGCTTGTGAACACTTAAGAGGCCATATTTAACGCAATGCATGAACATCGGTGAGAACCGTTTTCCCAATGAAATCTGGGATAAGTCCAAAACTGAATCATTTGCGGTCAAAAACTAGGTCTTTAAATTAAAGAGAAAGCTTATGAACACTCTGACAGTCAGAATTGTTTTCCCAATATTCATTAAGCATGCTCTGAACACTCTCTTTACCCACTTAACATGACACTTTCTCATTTTATAAAAAATTGTATATATGTCTGGGCTGAGTTAGAAAATGATTGTGGTTTGTTAAAAAACATGGCTGCCAGTTGTAGGGGCAGTTTCCTATATAATCATTTTGTGAAACCTTGTGCACACTACATGCTCAGAATAGTCAATCTCCTTTGAGTCTCAGGTGAGCACCTTATAATCATTGGCCCTCTTGTTGTACAAACACCATTAGCATTCTAGATTTGTATAAATATCAGCAATCTGTGTGTTTCATTTCAGCCATTTCTCGAACCCCCACGGTTAGTAAAGGAAGCTATGGAAAGAAAAGAAATGGACTGCAGCAAATTCATTTCAGTAGATATTGGAGAAACATGGGTCGTTGGCGATCAGCGGGAAGAATCAAAGTTTATGAAGTGTGAGGCTGATAAAGAAGAAAGTGAGTCAGAAGAATCAAAACCTCTTTTGATGGGAAAGAAAAACTAAAATTTTGACTTATTTTGTATTCGGGGAAGGAAGAAAAACAGGCCATCACAGTATTTATTACTTATTTAATAGTACCTCTTGGATTGATAGTCATTAGCATGCAGTCCCATCAGTAAAAATAGATCTTTAACAGAGTTGTCTGGGTCGTAAGGAAAATGTATTTCACAACTCAATGTATTTTCTACAGAAGTTATTATTAATATTGCTATTAACGTATCATTATATTCTTGTTTTAATCAGAATAACTTTATATTTGTTTGTATAATATTATACTAGTATATGTAATCAGTTTTTATTCACCAAGAGTCTCTGTGATATTTAATGGATAGTCTCACCAAAAACAGTGGCTATGTTTCATTTAACAGAATTTCATATTGATTATCAGTTCATCTCTTAAATACATTGTAGTATTTTTAAAAAACACATACATAAAAAATGGGTGCAGATGGCACACCCAAAAACCAAGAACAGAAGCATTATTCCTGTGAATGAAATGTAAATAATGGTACGTGGATGAGAAAATGTGCATCGGCAGCATCGGAAACAGTAGAGTAAGAAAAGTTTGATATAAGTGTGTTTAGATTTGTTTATGGTGTTCTGATGACACAGTATACTGAAAAATATTTTATTGACATGAGTGATGAATTCTTAATTCTCAATTCACTGAGACATACCATAGTCACTAAGTAACAATTCAAAGGGAGTTTTTGCACTTATTATGCCCCCCTTGAAGAAGAGGGGGTATATTGTTTTGCACATGTCGGTCAGTCCGTCTATAGGTCCGTTCATTAAATGGTTTCCGGATGATAACTCAAGAACGCTTAGGCCTAGGATCATAAAACTTCATAGGAACATTGATCATGACTGGCAGATGACCCCTATTGATTTTCAGGTCACTAGGTCAAAGGTCAAGGTCACAGTGACTCGTAACAGTAAAATGGTTTCCGGATGATATCTCAAGAACGCTTAGGCCTAGGATCATGAAACTTCATAGGTACATTGATCATTACTGGAAGATGACCCTTATTGATTTAGGTCACTAGGTCAAAGGTCACAGTGACTCGAAACAGTAAAATGGTTTCCGGATGATAACTCACGAACGCTTAGGCCTAGGATCATGAAACTTCATAGGAACATTGATCATGACTGGCAGATGACTCCTATTGATTTTCAGGTGGTCACTAGGTCAAAGGTCAAGGTCACAGTGACTCGAAACAGTAAAATGGTTTCCGTATGATAACTCAAGAATGCTTAGGCCTAGGATCATGAAACTTCATTGGAACATTGATCATGACTGGCAGATGACCCCTATTGATTTTCAGGTCACTAGGTCAAAGGTCAAGGTCACAGTGACTCGAAACAGTAAAATGGTTTCCGGATGATAACTCAAGAACGCTTAGGCCTAGGATCATGAAACTTCATAGGTACATTAATCATGACTGGCAGATGACCCCTATTGATTTTCAGGTCACTAGGTCAAAGGTCAAGGTCACAGTGACTCGAAACGGATAAATGGTTTTCAGATAATAACTCAAGAATGCTTAGACCTAGGATCATGAAACTTCATTCACACAATGGCTGCCACTACAACTGACAGCCCATTTGGGGGGCATGCATGTTTTACAAACAGCCCTTGTTTGTTTTGATTTGCTATTAGTTTTTGCTTTGTGTTTATTCTTTTTTCAACTTTATGCAAAAGGTATTGACTGACATGCTGCAATTTCTGTGTAGGTTGGTAAAATACCAACTAGGCTGAAATGTACTTAAGAACCTTCTGATATTCTTTATGATCATAGCACTGAAGTAATTGTCCCAAATTTTAATAAAAAATTAAATACATGCTAAAATATGTGAAAGATCCTTTTAATAAAAGATAACAGAAGTATTTGTTTCTAAATATAGCTGATATATTATATTTTTTACTTGAGATAAGCAATTACTTCTGACTGCATTCACATGTACACACACATTTTTGTACACAAAAATCATTTGATTTCTTTTCACTACAGTAGTAAGTGTAAGCATCAATACACTTCAAATGTTGTTTCTGTACATTTTAAAAATCATTGCAGATGCATGTAACAAGAGCATTGGATCTTGGAATGGTGAATATCAAGAGCAACTCCCTTTTGCAGAATTTACCCATCGTCTTTCAATGTATTTTCCTTATTGACTGAAGTAAGCGCTTTGCTAAGTGTTAGCAATGCACAGTGTATACTAACCTAACTCTCAAACCCCAATTGCTTGTGTTTATGTTTTCCCATCCCAAAAAGGCAATAATTAAGACTACATTATTGCGTTAAAAATATAACAAAGCATTAAATAAATACTGTTGTTGCTTTATTAATACTTGGGTAAATAAATAATGTTTCCATGATGATTTAGGTAAATTTTACAGAATAAGTAAATGGTAATATCCATACATGTCAAACATCTTTGTGTTATAATAGGCAAGTTAATACATGTAAACCATCAGGATACTTTTGATACAATTGAACAATGCCACTACGCCTACTAACTTATCTAAAGCTCATTCCAATGCTATGAAACTGTTAGGCAGGATTGGTAATTGTTGGCTTGGATGCTACTTAAAAGTACCCAGGGCACTCATAAGTATACTACAATGTACCTTAGGTACGGTAAATATACTTAACATACCTGGCCAATATTAGACTGTACCCGAGTTTTATTCCCGCCCAAAATCTGACATCGTAAAATGCGCTATGAAATACAAAACAAAATTATCTTTGAACAAAATTAGTCTCAACATGCTTTTTTTGGAACAAGTTTTGATAATATTGAAGCCTTTTTGCAGAATATTGACTTAAAAATTAACACTATTAATTTGTAAAAAAGATTGGACAATGACCAATAAAGCTAATTCTCTGGTACGTTTGAGTATATTTTCTGTACCTGGAGTATATTGTGGTTTAATTTTAAGTAGTACCCGAGCCGACAATGATCAATCGAGCCACTGTTATTTGATTCAGAACAAAATGGCACAGATGCATTGGTTTCTGATAGGCTGATAAGTAAGCTTGATTGACAGCTGGCGAGAGGGTTATTACTGCTTATAATATCCTTTTCCCAACTCCCAAACCCTGCTTTAACCTTGGCCTACTTTTAAATAAAAAAAAGATTAGACAATCCCATTTTAAACACCTTTCTGAAAAACAGGACTTAATATGGGAACACTGACAGCAATTTTTGATACCCAGCCAGATGGCTTGAAGCACTTCAGATTTATGTCCCTAGATTGAACAAAAGTGGAAAAATGAATCTTTTTTTGTCTCTAACTCAAATACTTTTACCACATTACTTTCTAAACTGCTGAATTTGTTTAATGATGGCCTATACATCATCTTAAATTTTACCTAATAAATGTTGTCTGATCTGTTATACTTGTTTAAGTTAAACAAAATTAGTTTTCATTTACCAATCTTGATTAAACATTGCATATAGTATGCTTGGACAGAATCTACATGTAGCTCTGATTAAAGTTGGGGCACATCAGGTGCAGGTTACGGTTAGGTACATATTTCTAAAAAAAATAATTATGGTTTCTGTTCAATAACAAAAGTTTTGATGGCTGTCTGTAAAAATTAATAATATAAATGGTTTCACTAAGGTTGTAATGGAGCAATTGTGTTGCAGTGTTCTCCAGAAAAAATTCAGAAGCAAGTTATATTTTCAAAGAAGCCGGTGACTAATAGGAAAAAAAATGTTGTATTTGCACCATTTCAATTGATACATGTATTTTGGGAAAGTAGCCATGTTCATAGACATGTAGATAGAATGTAACCGGTGAAATCACCGGCTCCGGTGCTTTAGGAGAATATTGATGTTGAAATTATTTTGCTGGATTCCTTGAATGAAGACCACAGAATTGTAATTTTAGCCAGTTGGATCAAGGTCAAGAACACTATTATTTAAAATAAAGACTGTTTCTGCTTAAATAACTTGAGTTTGGATGGAGGTAATGTGTTGATATTTTGTGTTAAGGTAACCTGCAGACCTAAGTTGAGATTGTCACAATTATTTTAATTAAGTAAATTTGTTCAAAATGCTGGACCTGGTTTAATGGCGTGAACATGTATTTGTTGTCTTCATTATTTTCTTTTCCATCATTTCTAAAACTAATTAATCCATCCTTCATAGGGTTGGACACCAGTATCTGGCTTTGTTGCAATATTGAATTCTATCTTCAAAAATTTCAACTCAAACACTTACCAGTGATTCTGTTTTCAGTATTTACAACTATTTTAATATTTACAAAATCCTACCATTGTTATGTTCTTAGTAAAGAAAAACATGTCAAATACTGATAATTTTAACACGTTAAAATTACAAGTGGAGCATTGAATTGTTTCACTACCTAACAGGTGTCCTGTTTTTGGGAATTTACCCTAAGTTTTATGTATTTCTGTTTTATTCATCATCTGTTCATATTTGCTTTCAGAAATGTCGAACAATAATACATTTTACAAAACAATACGTTTATTTCTTACTAAATAAGCAATTAAAGTTTATATTAGACAAATATATATACCGGTAATACAAAACTGTGCTGTGATGTAAAAGACATGGTTGTACTATTGATGTTTCTTTAACAAAGCTAAGCTTAGCACCATCATGGCCCTCTTGTTATACTTAAATGTTATACAGTGAATATCTTAAATGCTATTAGAGGTTTAAACTTGAAACTAAATGTGCAGGTACATCTTATTCGAGGATGTGAAATGCACTGGAGCCACAACTCTTGCACCACGTGATCGAGTTATTGCTCTTTGTTAATGTATTACACTTAAATGTTGTGTCTTTTGCAGTTCTTGATTTCTAAATTATAATAGGCATCATCTTGAAATGTCATACTTAGATCGCCATTAGATAAATTGCAGTGCACAAGAACCAATACTCAACGCCCCTGTTTTTGTTCAGGGCATAACTTATTAAACTATACAATTAGTATTCAATAAGCTGAAAGGTAATAAGCTGGATTTGTTGGAAAACCAGTTCTTAAAACTAAACTGATAATGTCCTCTGACGAAGCTGCATGCAGAGGGTATTTCAGGCAGGACATGGATGGATTTAGTTACTTATATCCCCACTAAGGAAGTTTGAAGGGCATATCGGAGGCACTCTGTCTGTTGGTTGGTGTGTCGTTTGGTTTATCCACATATTAAGATTACAGAACAAACTTCTTGCATTTTTCAAGCAATCGGATTGAAATTTTAATTAAATGTCATCACCACTAAGTGTAAACAAGCAAATTCGTTGAATTGATATCCCCCGCCAATATGCTTCTGGACACTCATACCAAGTTTCAATGAAATCTGCCAAAGCACTTCCAAGATATGGCTTTGAACACACAAAAAAGCATTTTTTCAAGATACAAAGGGCCATTACTTTGTTATTATCAGATGGTGTACAATCCCATTTGGCGTGCATCATCCTATTATCCATATATATACTCATACCAAGTTTCAATTAAATCCGCCAAAGCACTTACAAGATATGGCTCCGGACGGCAGGATGGACAGAAAGACGGACCGACGGACAATGCCAAAACAATATCCCCCCTCCGCCTATGGCGGGGGGATAATAAGCAACACTTTTTTTTCATGCCCTGTGAACGACATGTTCCCTTGTAGTTTTCCTTTGAACTGATTTTATAGCAGAAGCATAACATGTGGTTAAGTTAGTGGCGCAGACTTTGTCCACATTTCCTAAGTGATCTTATTGAAACTTAAAATATGTAATCCTTATTATGTGTAGATGTGCAGTACACTTTTATGATGCATATTGATTCCCATGTTCCTGATCTATGTGTCCTTGATTTTGGCAGTTTTTTTTACAGAAGCTTTAAGTTGTCAAAGTTTGTGGAGTTTGTTCCCATTTCCCAAGCAATGTTATCACTATGAAGTGTAGATGCGCAAGACTCATTTTGTCACGCTATGCAATTCATTAATTTCTTAGCTATGTGTCATTGAACTTAGTGATAAGCATGGCTGCTGTGCCTGTGACTCAGTGAATTGGGATTTTTTGTTGTCACTTGGTGACAATTAATGATCTAGTTTAAAATGTATTTTTACCCTCGAAGGGAGAGTTAGTAGAAGTCACTTTGTTGGTCAGTTTGCCGGCATATGTTGCAATAATATGGAGCAGCCTACATCCATATTTCTGAAGTAAATAAAGTGAAACTTCAAGGATGTTATACACTTATCCAGTAGATATGTGGAAAACACTTTTTCATCCCCAATGTTCTTGCTTTTATTCATAGCTGGCATATAAGAGCAGACAATATGTCAAGTTTATGACTAAGCTACAGTAAAAAAAATAATTTTGATATATTCACGACACAAGTTCATTTGCCATTTCTTGGCCAAGACATTACAGTGAAGACTTGAAATGATTTCAAAACTTTTTTTTATCTCATTGCGAGTATTGTTTAGCTCTTTTAATTTGTTTTTGTCTGACTAAGTTTATTTATTTATTTGATTCAATACATGAATAATGGTCATTAACAAAGAAACATATGTCTTTATCTTAGATTGAATAAACCTTAAGAAATTATTTTTTTACAGAAAACATTTATGTGCACATTCTAATATGGTTTTTAATTATAGGTACAAATTATAGTTTAAAAAATAATGCTGTACAGTCAAATAAAATCATGTCTTGATTTTTATGATATCTTGAATATGGCTCTACAGTTACTCCAGTAAGTGAAGCACTATGTTGTACATATTATTTTCAACAGTGTTGCGCAACGAGATACCATATGAGGGCTTGAACTGAAGACACTGCCAGATACAGGAAAAAAAAGACTAAGCCATTAAAAGCAGACATTTAAATAATGCTCTGCAAACCAGTGCAGGATATGCTATTTGTAATTTTTCATGATTTATCTTTCCAATTTTCCTGCATTGCACTTTTCCCCCATTTTGAAATAATTGTACCTGCAGTATACTTATCCTGCATATTATGTTTATGTGTTATGTTCCGTTTTGAAGAATTTATTTTTAAAAATGTAAAAAAGAATGCAATTTTACCTTGTAAATTGGTAAATGTATACATTTTTATGCTCCCCGAAATGAAATTTCGGCGGAGCATATAGTCGCCAGTTTGTTCTTCCTTACTTACTTCCTTCCGTTACACTTTTGCTACCGTTTCTCATAGAGCCTTCAATACTTTACCAATCGCTTTCATATTTGGCATGTAGGTACCTTGCATGGACCTCTACCTTTTGATGAGGTTTGAGGTCACTCGGGTCAAGGTCAAGGTCACCAAGGCTAATAATAGACTTCCTTCTGTCACACTTTTGCTACCGTTTCTCATAGCACCTTCAATACTGTATCACTCGCTTTCATATTTGGCATGTAGGTACCTTGCATGGACCTCTACCTTTTGATGAGGTTTGAGGTCACTGGGGTCAAGGTCACCGTGGCTAATAATAGACTTCCTTCTGTCACACTTTTGCTACCGTTTCTCATAGCGCATTCAAAACTTTACCAATCGCTTTCATATTTGGCATGTAGGTACCTTGCATGGACCTCTACCTTTTGATGAGGTTTGAGGTCACTGGGGTCAAGGTCACCGAGGCTAATAATAGATTTTTTTAGGTGTTTATTAACACATACATTGACAAAGCTCGTCATCGGGGAGCTTCCATCAGTTTCACCAGGTATGTGTACATACCTGGTTTCACTGATATTCTTGTTCTAACTATAGTTTCATGAATTTGTGTAGATTTTAAATTGCCTTTGTTAAAGGTCTGTGTAATGTCCTGCCTCCCCCGCCCCACACACACACAACAAGCATATACTGAGGGTGCATATCTCACATAATGTGGAATGCCTTGTGACTTGTTATAACTGCTGCTCTGTCTATTGTTTGACATTGTTTGTACATCCCCAGAGTAACAAAGTGGGCGACACTGGAATCATCATGGATGTCTATCAGAACATAAAAGGGTAAAAATAATTGCGTTCTTTTATATTCTACGACTACAATATTTTTTTAAACTTTTTATCTCATTTACATTGAGCTGTCAAGACAAATAAAGCAGTTTTTATATCGGGGAGGGAGTGATCCACTTTCTCAACCAATGTATCTGTGATATTTTATTCTACCACGGCACGTGACTTGTTTTCTATATACAAAGAAGGAAAACTACTGTTGGTTATTACCCCGATATACCAACGGTTGTTTAAACGGCTACGCCCTCGTGGTTTAATTCCTACGCATCGGAACTCCATACCATTGGTTATTACCGCAATAACCAACGGTTACCCGTTGATTATTTCTTAATCAAACTCCTTTCAGCCATTTTTGAGATCTTTTTTAATAATTTTTTATACTAGGTTTTTGTTGGTAATGTTTATAAGGATTTTTCATGTAATTATAACAGAGTTATGCAAATTATGCAACAGTGTTAAAAAAAAGTCCACAGCCAAGGTGACAAATGATTTATATAGTCTTGTATGGTCTAGGGCTCTCGTTTGGCCGTTTTAGGGGCCGAAATTTGGCCCCATTCCCCCCTTTAAATAAATAGTATACTTTTCCCCCCTATTTCAGCTAAAAATTCCCCCCCCCCCAAAATATATTTTTTTATACCTATGTTGCCAGCTGGTATCATGCTATTAACCTTTGATTAAATGTATGTTTATGTAAATTACATTCAAATATAGCAATTTTAAGTGTTGAATGGTTGGTGAAAAGATCTTCTAAAATTCCCCTTTTCGCCCAAAACAACGCGAAATTTCCCCCTCTAAGGGCCTCGGCCCCAATCCCCCAAAGTGTAGCAAGGGCCCGGAATGGTAAATAACTTGAAAAATATCTGACCGAAAGGGTCAGGGTATGAATATTTGGTCCTGTAACCAGATTGTATAAATCATGCCCCCCGTGTAAAAATTGACCACCTGCCAGGGGTGACATGATTTATATAGAATAAGGTAAATGATTTTTAAAATTACGGAAACAGGGTCAGGGGATTATTTTCTGGTGTAAATTTGTTAAGTCTTCTTCTCATTAGTTTGTTAAAGCATGCATCTTGAATCAAAATTGGCCATGACGTATTACATTTTCTTTGAATTTAGTGTAGATGGTTTGTCTTTAAAAAGATCCACCATGTTATTGCATAATATGATTTTTGTAGAAAACTTTTGCACCAAGTGCAGCCATAGGACTTCCTGTTATAATAACTATACAATGTATTATATATTATGCTCTTGTGTACTTTGTTCCAAGTATTTGCATAACTGTTAATTAATGTTGAAGCTTCTAAATAAATTTTGATTTTAGTGAGTTGTTGCATTGTTGTGTTATTCTAAAATCTTTTAAGAGTGCTGTGCATATGCAGAAAACTTCTTTGGGGCTCCCACATTATCTTCATTGGACATTTTACAACGTTCATACAACCTTTCAGTAAGTCTAACGTGTGTCTTCAGTAAGCACTCGCTGCATTCAAGATGCAGTGATTTCAATTGAAGCAGAATCGTGCATTTTGATGTAAACAAGTTGCAATTTTCTTGTTTTTGACTCCTGCAAAAATAGCCTTGCATCATTTTGACACATTTCAACTTGATAAACAGACCAGAAATGATGATTTATGAAAATAATAAAACTTGTGAAAATGTTTTATTCATTAAATGTATTATGATAAATCAGCTATTACACAACCTTACATGCATGTAGGAACATTTCAAGTTACTTTAGTATTTTGACCATTACCATTTTGATCCCTAATTATTTTCATCCCTTGGGTCATTTTGACTCCTGGCTTTCAAAATCTACAGATATCCCTGAAGATGTTTTTAATATTCTGTATATTTAATCTATAACTTTGACACTATGCAACATCTTCATTTGCTGCAATGCAGTTGACATCACTTCAGGAAAACAAGCCAAGGCAAGAAAGAAATAATGTTAGTCACCAGCGGCAACATTAAATGCAAACTGACATTGGACAAAGCTCCATCACAGCCAAGTCATCAGGCTGTGTCTGAGCAAGATTTGCTCTAATGCCAGCACAAGCGCTTAGCAAACATTTGCAGAATACTGGTCTAAAGATGTACTTCTAGATTATTTACAAGGTTTCACTATAGCCATATAATCTAATTATGAACTTTAAATTGAGACAAATGTTTGGACCAAGTTTCATGAAGATTGAACAAAAAATTTGGCCTCTAGAGTGTTAAAAAGGTAAATGTTGACAATGCACAAGGGACAAAAAGCTACCACAAAAGTTCACCTTGGGCACATTGTGCACAGGTGAGCTAAAACAGTAAGATTCAAAAAAGCTCTACAGTAGCATTCATTTAAAAGTTAAACAACTGGTGTTTAACTTTTTGAGTATTTTATTCAGTAACAATTTACTGAGAAACAATTTCCTGAGAAACAATCTGAAGGGGGAAATGTTGTATCGTATATGAAATTTCTGTGCCATTGTTAGTTATAGCAATGGGAACAGTTTCCCCTGTAGAGGAAGTCACATTCATGATTTGAGTGGTGCCTTCTTCACATTCTGGCACTTGTAGCTCCAACATTTCCATTTGAACGGCAGGTTCCTCGTCCACAATATGGTCTTCCAGTTGTACACCTGAATTTTTCAAGTAATCCGTTAATCGAAGCTTTTTGGCTGGCTTCTGTCCAATATCATGTGTTTTATAGTAGTGTTCTTTGAGTTTATCAAAGCGTGTGCTATTAAATGCACACAAAGTACACTGAAACGGCCTTGTGGAATTGTGCAATAGCATGTGACGTTTAAGGTTCTTTTCCAGTGAAAATCTTACCCCACATGAGCCACACACATGGGGTTTCTCCTTCGTATGTACCATCGTGTGGAATTTCAGGTTGCTCTTTTTGGTTGTTTGGTAATCACATCCTGGTTCTGAGCACTTGAACATGTCTCCAGTATGCAGGAGAAAGTGTTCCTTTAGCTGGACCTTATGCACAGTAGCATAGCCACAGAGGTTACAGATGTAGTCTTTGGTGGATTTGTGTACAGCCAAATGGGTCTTCAGAGCATGCTTCCATTTGAAACTGGCTTTACACAAGCTACACACAAACGGTCGATTCTGAGAATGCTTTGGAAGATGCTGATATAACTTTGCTTTGGAGTCAAATTTAGAGGAACAAAAGTTGCACACAAATTCTGTAGAAGTGTTATGAGTTTGGACATGCTCAATCAAGTGTTCCAAGCTTGTTTTATGTTGATCAGTCTCTGGACACTTCCAGTAACAATGCAAGCAAACACCTTCGATGACCATGTGCTCCAGTTCATGCTCGTTAAATTCAGAGAGTTTATTAGCGGTGTAACCGCAATGCTCACAAATGTATTTGAGATTTTTAGCATCCTTAAAAACTGCACTATGAAGCTCATAAATTGGATCATTTGTATCCATTTCCTTGCCATCATTGAAACATTCAGTTGTTTCGTTTTCATTATCTGACATGTCCTTTTCTACCTTTATCCAATCTATAACTTCATCCTCGAATTTTCTAGGTTTTATCAATCGTCCTCTTTTACTCACTCTTACAGGAGTATCCTCCACAACTTCATCAGTCGCTATTCTAGGGACTTCTTTGACACTAGTCTCACCATCATTTACATTTTCTTTTTCACTATTTCCGCCATTATTAGAAGTCTCGTCAACATTTTCTACAGGCTGTTTCCTGGGCCTGCCTCTTTTCTTGCAAGACTTGATGAGAGGTATGTCAGTAGCCTGATCACATGTTTGAGTTGACACATCAAGTGATTCGCTGTGTGTCACAATAAAGCCTTGCTGGTACAGATTACAGAAACCTGAAAAAAGCGACCAGCAAAAGATTATGTTTGTAATCAGGTAATGGTATATACATTGTACAACACCTTCACATAAATTAATAAATACAAATGTAGATAATTTGAAAATCACTGCATTGCAACTACAATGGTGTTGTTTTTACACATAATAAAGAGTTTGACTGTCTCATAAGGCTTGTTGCCTGCAATGTACATGTATATCTGAATGAAGTTGCAGCACATGAAACTTCTGTACTACATCATCTGATACAATTGTGTAACCTTCTAAGTCCCCTCCAGTGCTAACAGAAAAAAACCCTGATGTGTCAACGGTTAATGGAAATGTGTAACTGTAAAGTTTTTGCACTGGACAATGCAGAGTATTCAGAATTCAAAAATGTGAACATTGACTATCTTTACTACATTGTAGATACCGGAAGCTACGTGTCTTACGGACCAAAACTGATACATCAACTATCTGCCGAACCTCCATTAGACAGATGGGATCGTCAATTTAAAACTTCTGCTTTTTGTTTTTTTATCAAGTTTTTGTTTTGAGCATATCTCCATAAAAGACACGCAAATTGATGTTGATGGTAACAGGTCTTGTGTTTGTTACTATGTTTTCAATTGATTGAACCAAATTTTATCAAAAACACGGGATATAATTTTTTTACATGGTTTTGGGCTTTATTAGGAACAACTTTGAGCTGTATGTAATAACTCATAAAAGCTCAAAGCATTCAAGAACAAGTAAACAAAATAAGTCGCAAGTTTGTTTATAAAATCAATCAACCTAATACATTGTAACAAACACAATAACTGTTATCATAGACATCAATTTGCCTGTTTTTATTGATAAATGCTCAAAACAAAAAATTGATAAAAAACTTATCAAACCAAACAATTCAATAAATCTTACGGAGGTTTTGGAGAAAGTCGGTTAAGCCTGATTGGTTGATCAGATACTAGAGCTATATTGCCAAGGATTCAGAAGATAGTTGATATGTACATAAGAATATTTTCAATTTCGAAATACTCGACGTTTTCCATTGAAAAACTTACCCTTTTTGTGTGCCATTGACATGTTTTAAACTTTGATTAATATAATTATTCTGCGAGCACATGTCATTAAGTAAGTTGTTTTAATTTGTGCATTAACAATACATTTACATTTGATGTATTATCTGTTTGTGTTTATTTATGCCAGAAATTATTTAATTATGCTCATTTTACCTATTACAGTGCCGCCTGGATTCAAGGCAAAACAAGAGATGTGTTTGTCAGAAACACATTATGCCCCCTAATGCGCCGCTTTTTTTTTAACCTTTGACCTTGAAGGATGACCTTGACCTGTCACCACTCAAAATGTGCAGCCCCATGAGATACACATGCATGCCAAATATCAAGTTGCTATATTCAATATTTCTAAAGTTATTGCAAAATTTTAATGCAAGGTTAAAGTTTTGACGACAGAATGACGGAATGACAGACAGACAGGCCAAAAACAATATACCCCCGATCTTTACATCCGGGGGCATAACAAATTGACATGAAAAAACTCGTTAGGATCTGTTTGTGTTTATTTATGCCAAAAATTGTTTAACAGGGATGAAACTAAAGTTTTACAATTGGTTGCCCACACGGGCAACCATCTTTAGCATTTTGGTTGCGCAGCTAAAGACAAACGAGTCCAGTACTATGTACATGTAGTGTCATGTGTATATTATTATAAGACTTTCTTTAAATAAAATAAAAGAAAACTTAACAACAACATTGCTTAATTGACAAACTTTCTGTGTATTATGTCCTAATATAAGTCCAAGTTAAATCATTTCATTGGTTTCAATAAATGAATTTTATTAAACTAATTATTAACTCATAGAAGCCAATTTTATTAAATGTTTAATTGCACTGAATTGTTTCAAGCTGAAAAAGCAAGTTGCCCAGCCGGACTACTTACTTTTGAATTTGAGTTGCCCAGGCCAAAATGAACTGGCCCCAGGCTCACAGGCAACCACTTATTTCCATCCCTGATTTAATGATGCTCATTCTACCTATTACAGTGCCGCCTGGATTCCAGGCAGTAGACTTGCCATGAAAAATCGCTTTACCAGTTGCAACTCCCAGAAATCGGAGGGTCAGTAGCTGGGAGTTGGAATAATGCACATAGCAACTAGTCCATAATTACACGCAATACATATGTTATATGCAACAGCTAAGGTAACAGTGGTCTACTGTGCAGTTTCCATGGTTGCCAGTGATACATACCGATGATGCTGGTTAGCTGCATTATCTTTGCCACTTCAGCAATTTCTGTCACTATGTTGTCCTCAAGACTGATGGAACTTGTATACATAAAGTCTATAATTTTCTCAATAGCCGTGGAGTATGCATGGTACCCGGAGACCTCTGTGTCAATGTGAATCTCAATAAGCTGTGGACTTTTCTCACAATATTCTCTAGGAATGTCTGCATCGCAAAATAATTTATTAAAATAGGGACTGGCAGACGCCAAAACGCAAGCGTGTGCGTAAAATTGAAAGTCGAATATTTGAATTATAACATCGCACAGTTTTTGAACTGATCTTTGTTTATTTAAAAGGCTGAATATCAGAGAATTATGTTTATTATCATGAAAAAATCTCGAAGAACTGTCAAAGGATTCCATCTTGGAAACTGCATTTAATAATTATCCTCAGATGATTGGTTGTTCGAATGACTATACCGCATTGCCCATTTGATGGTTACATACCACAATGCGCTAAATACCGGTTGCGGACAGAATCGGATCTAAGAGGGAGTAAATCCAAAGATTCATCAATAAACATACGGAAACTCACGATAACACCAATCTTTGTGTGTTTTTTTTTTAAAGAGCTTTGGTAAATGTTAGAAAATAGTTTTTATCAACTATCTTAATTTTACCTGATAAATTATTTTATTAGCTTTCGAAAACAACCGATGTGTAGTTGATTCGTTAAAATTGTTCGAGTTGCATAGTTTACAGTAAAGATGGTGTTGTTTTACGGCAAATGAAGTTGTACTCCTTGTTTCTATAAAAAACATATAAAAAATACGGGATTCCCTCCTGTGCAAAAAGTCACATACAATGAATACTTCTATTTATCCTTTGTCGGTAATTAGAAGATTAATCGCGTTTCGGAAATAACAAGACATGCATGCCCCCGGAATCCACTTTTCTTTAAAAACCATTTTATGCAAGAAAAAAGCCTGCTGCACAAGTTCACGAGCTTCACGACTGAAGCCGTACATCGACATTTATTAGTAAACACTGTTTTGTTCGCGCTATATTTGTTAAGTAGGTACACATGTATAACGTCGGGTTTCGGGTTCCGTCGTTACCTTAAGTTCAGCTCGTCGCATTAAGGATCAATACTATTATGATCCGATTAATACCACGATAGAGCTTACATTTCGTTTAGCATATGTTGTGTATTTGCATCGTCACGGAAATAAGTAGAGGACTGTGTTTTCATGTACAGTAGTTCAGCTAGGATTGGCTTTGCATTAATATTTACTTGTGAATCACGGGCCAGGCCCTAAGGGTTCGGTAGCCCCCGATTGATTAGTATATTATCCGTTGTCATTCCATTAAATCTTGCATCAACACCCTTTGCCGTGAGCAGCGCTTTGCAATAACACCCAAACCCAACGTCATGAATGAACAAAATACACGAATATTCCGAAGTAAGGGTATATAAATATAAAGTGGCTTACCGGGTGAATATATCCGCTACTCCTTCACGAAAAACACAAAAAGTACACCATCTTGGAAGTATTTTCCAACTAGCCTCACTTAAAGCCGGTAAGTTCCCGTATACGCATGCCCCCTTGGGTATACTTCGATTACTGTCCACAGGTGGGTATTGTCTACCAATGTTATCCCAAACATACCATATATCTGCTATTTAACTTTTTGGTTTTGGTTTGAATGTTTACAGATAAACGGCCTTCATGAGGATAGTATGGTTAGATTAAAAAAATATGTAATGTAATGGTCAAAATATTAATAAAGCTGTATATGTTATTCAAGGACTCTGTAAGACATTTCTGCTTTTGGTAAAACTTTTGAATTGCCAACATTCCAAAGTCATATGACAAGAAAGCACACAGGACCGATGAAGCCTGAAGCTATACTTTTAAACATTCACTTGAAACAACACTTTAACTTTAGTCTTATTTACGAGCTGTAAAAATGTGTTGCTTGCTCATTTATTGTGATGTTTTTTTTTATTTTTCAGCTCTATCTCATCAACAAAAATTAATAGGAAACACTTAATTATTTTTCGTTACTTTTTAATCTTATTTATTAAAATATTTTACTTTTATGCACTAGCTGAACAATGATTGTCATCATAAGATACCTAAATTATCTACACACACATTAAATATAATCTAAACAACTTTTTATTCTGTTCAACTAACGTTAACACTTGTCCGTAAACTATGTAAAAACTGAGCTTTATTCTAGCAACCATCCAGATAGGTCATCATTTATACATCGGTCTACAGTACCTTAAAAACAAATGAAACGATGGCTGACCATATGTAAAATGCAGCCGGTATCCGAGCAAAAAGGCATAAACCAATCAAACAGAATGTTTATTCCTGCATGAAAAGGGTAAATTTAGTTAAATCTGATGAAGTTTATTGATTTAGTTATTAAAGAAAAATAAAAAGCGCTAAGACCACCGGTAGACGGTTTCACCAGGCTACAGTTGTTCAAATGCACTTATAAATCTGGCAATGGTCTTTTATCAGCTTGTCTTTACTTATATTCTACTTTTATAATAATTCGTCATTTATTGATCATTTCTCTTTATTGGAAATAATAATTGTTCATATCCGTTTCAAGAATTTCATAAACACAATCAAATTTGCTAATACATAGTCAGCGCGGTACTGATAATGGCAGCAACAATCAATTGTACTTTTATTGAATCAATACTCGAACTCGGGACTTCAAGCAATCAGGCCCGCTCCCGCTCACACAACTCACCAGCATCCCCGATTATGTTCGATAGCATGTCACTTAAGCCAAGTTAAAATTCACATTCGATTGCGAGCTGCAATTTCAGTGTACTTAAAAGTCCTATAAAAAGATCCCAACGTTACCCACGGGTAAAACATTCTATAAAAACTACTCCTGCCCCAGCCCCACGTTTAGAGTCATTTTCGTCGGATAGTGCAACGTGTAAGTCAGTCAAGGACTTGAACCCGGGACCTCCTGATACCAAGGCAATGGCCGTACCGAGTAAGTTAACAGGGCCTTCTTAAATACAGGTCAGCAATCCCGCTTTGGGTCGCGACCTTGGCACATACATGCATACAGATATGAGAAGTGTTATTTGCTGGTATGGTCTATTTCTTGAACCTTATTATTAAGTTACAAACATAACAGATTTTATCGACAGTTTTGATTTCAGACTGGTTCGCTCCGCGTGTTGAACGCGTCTGACACAACCCGTTTGTGACGATTACATTTCAAGTTGCTTCAAGACGAATGTCAAAAATGCGCACCAAATAAAACACACATTTGAGCAAGTAAACGTAAGAACGTATACTGATCGACAACCGTGCTTTGTATGATGCTTGCTGGGTCAGTACATTTTCTCGGAGAACGGTACTAAATATCAAACCCGATCCAACGTTACATACGTAGTTATATATAGGCATTAACATAATTCTCCTTTGACTTTTTTTCTTCTTCCGATACAACACTTCTTCTAAATAGAAGATTGTGTGCCGGCGCCTATTGGTTAAGGGGTTAAAACTGTACAAATGTGCTCAGTTGTGTGTTTATTTTAAACTTTTTATAGTGTTAGTGTTTACAGGTTGATAAGGTGGACAATGACAGCCACAGGAGTTATGGTTTTGAAAACGTCGTCTGTTGCTGCCTCGTGTATTTGGGGAGGTAGTGAATTCTTTTTCATCTTGGGTAGTACGAGGATTTATATGAGTCTTTTGAGGTTTTGTGTGTCTAAAGCAATGGTTACTGAGTCTGCATAGGCGGTCGACAGGAACACGGAGATTATCTGGAAGAGTGATGGCAACTATATAATGGATCATTGTATATAACATTATTTGACGGAATATTGTTCTGCGTGTTTCAGGATTGAGCCAATTCATTGTGTCTATCGTTTTAGTTACTGAGCACGTGTTGTGATATCTGTTTGTTACGAATCTGGCTGCACGTCTTTGTACTTTTTCCATTTAATTTATTTGAGCTTTTGTAGTTGGGTCCCAGACACTGTAGGACTATTCCAGGTATGGTCTAATAATTCTTGATTGGTCATTGTCGGCTCGGGTACTATACTTACATGTATCCCGGGTACTCTTAAGTATACTGACATGTAATCCGGGTACGGTAAATATACTGAAACGTACCCCATTCTATACATAGATGGTGACGTCACTACGTTATTGTCACAGTAAGACCGGTGTAACACAATGAAACGTACCCGGGAAATTTAACGCTAAATCGGTCGTTGTCGGCTATTTATTGTAATTTATTATATTCACATTTATGTCAATTTTCTGTAAAATGGCCTCTATATTATCGAAACTCATACTCAAAAAGCATGTTGATGCAGTTTTTTTCAAAAGAGAAGTTTGTTTAAGATAATCGGTAGCGCGTTTTACGACATCGGATTTTGGGCGGGAATATAACTCGGGTACAGTCTAAAAGCGACCGGGTACGAATAAGTATATTTACCGTACCCGGGGTACATGTTATTATACTTAAGAGTACCCGGGGTACATGAACATAGTACCCGAGCCGACAGTGACCAATCGAGCTCTTAGCTTTTAATTGCTTTGTAAACATGATCTTTAACTTTTGATTAGCTTGGTTTGGTTGCGGCGAAGAAATACTAGTGCCGGGTTTGCATTATTAGAGATTTGAGTTTATCCCATTTGAGGTTACTTTGGATTGTAAGACCTAGGCATGTGGCGTGATTAACGTTTTTATGATGTTATCATGTGGTTTATATGAGAATATAATATGGTTTCATTTTAAATAATGCTGATGATGTTGCATTTTTAGGGTCGAATATCATTAACCAGTCCTGCTCTTATCGACCAGCAGCTTCAATATATTGCTGGCGGTTATTGGCGTCGGAGAGGTTGCTGGTTTTTGTGTAGATAATGCGTCCATCTGCAACAAAGTCATAGAGTGCTATATGTTTGATATAATAGGCAAAGTCGTTTATATAGATCAGAAATAAGATGGACTCAAGACAGTGCCCTTAGGAATCATGAGATTTCAGGTACCTTGTCTAACATGATTCCCTCCAGGACATATCTGTTTGGAATGAAGTCAAATATCCAGAAGCAAATATTTGAATTAATTCCATAGTATTTTAGTTTGTATACGAGTGCTGGTGTGGTGCTTTAACGAATGCTTTTGCAAAAACCATAATGATGATGGCAGTTTGTAAACCTTGATTATTTGATTGGGTGAGGTTTTGTAGGAATGATATCAGTTGTGTTTCGCAAGAACGGGAAGGTCTAACAATGTGTTGGAGTCCATATGAAACAGTTTTATTCGCATAATAATACATTTCACATGATATTGTACTTAAAATCGTTGCAAGATTGTTCCGAAGTTTATAGCTCTTAAGATCTATATAACTTTCTATAACATACTGATCACTTTTCTTAATAACACTCTAATCGTAACAACTCGGCCAACAAAAAAGCAAGACTCGTTAGGTGGGGCATGCTAAAAGGCGGATAAAAGAGCGGATGATATAGCGTATAAAGTAAAGAGCGGACAATATAGACAAAGAAGGATTATCGTAAAGAGCGGATGATATGAACAAAGAAGGAAATAGGAGACGATATGGATTGTTATTGAACAATTGTTTTGTAATTGTTCTCGCGTTATGTTTTGGCACTGGAAGATTTGAAAGTAAATATTAATTTATTTAAGTTTAAATATAAAGCACAATAGTATTTTTTAGGCTACTGAATATATATGTATTTAGTAAATAATAACTTCGTTAGATATTGACTTAAGTTTAAACAAAAAGCAGAATACTATTCAATTTCTCTCTAAATATACATGAGGTAGTTTGCCAACAAAATGAATATGTTGCCCAGCTCTTGCCATGTGGAGGCCACCTCTTGTAAGAGCCAAATTTTGAAAAAAAATAGGCCGAAATCGTCACTTATATAAACAATAAATTAAATTTTGAAGCAAGTGTAATTAAATATATGGTACATTATATAAATAAATATAATAAAATATGAGTCATACATTGCTATTTATCCCGTATTATGTTTTTATATAATGGAAGTTATTACATGTTGCAAAAAATAGATAATTATAATAGAAAGTAATTATATATTTAAAAAAACAGGACATACACCGGTATTTTTGCCGGAAAGTGTAATTAAATATATGGTACATAATATAAATACATATAATAAAAAAATGAGTCATACATTGCTATTTATCCCGTATTATGTTTTTTTACAATAGAAGTTATTACATGATGAAAAATTAGATAATTATAATAAAAAGTAATTACTTATTTAATAAAAAAACAGGACATACACCGGTATTTTGGCCGGAAAGTGTAATTATATATATGGTACATAATATAAATACATATAATAAAAATAAAAATAATAAAAATACTTTATAATAAAAAGTGTAATTAAATATATGGTACACAATATAAATGTATAACATATAATAAAAAATGAGTCATACATTGCTATTTATCCCGTATTATGTTTTTATATAATAGAAGTTATTACATGTTGCAATTTGGGCAAACAAATTGCACATCAATATTAGAAATGTCCGATGGTGCATGAACACATTGCTTGTGAAACCAGTTTGAGCATTTGTCGCATTGAACTTGATCTCCTACACGTGATGGTAAATTACAAATACAATATAAATCAATTGTTATTGACTTGGATTTATTTTTGCGTCAAACACTGATAGTTTTACTGGTTGTTGGAAATTCAATCATATGTTCGGAATCTAAACAAGACAAAAGATGTTCTCTTAATTTTAAGGAATTAAATATCAAATCAAAACAAGGTTTTTGCCTAAAACACAAAGATGTTGCGTGCGCAATTGCATAAAGACCACAATCGACGGAATTATCTTGTTTTTGCACTGACGTAACTATGATATTAATTTTGTCTTCGCCTTCACCATAAATTTGCGCCAATTGTATTTTCAGACCATCAGGAATAATATTATCATCGGGTCTTGTATTGCCTAAACTGTCAAGTAAATAAATTTTATTTTTGTGTTCGAAAGATGTTACCCAATGATCGTTGTGGGTGTGATGGATCTGACACGACAGGTTTTTATTAATTGGTTTTAAGGGAATATGCGTTACCCATTTTTTTGTTGTCTTGTTATGGGACCTTCTCGGGTAATTGAAGGCCGCCAATATCATTACCGAATTGATTTCTTTAAAGCTTATTGGCTGCCTCCATATGCTGAGAATGTAGTTTTCGTTGTTTGTAATGCCATTTTTGTCATTTACGTTTAATTTGAGGTTTTCGTTCCACCATAAAATGATTTGATGTGGACTGCTATCGCGACGGTCGCTGATATCAATACATGTGTTAATCGATTCTATCTGTGTAAGAGGTTTTTCTTGAACTGTTAAAAATTGTTTATCATCATTTGCTAGTTTAACATCATTTTCGCAAAATTCTATCACGCTATCATTTCGACGGTCGCTCAATTCAATGCATTCATTTATTTCGTGTATAATTGACAGGTCAGGTATTTTCTTAAATTTACATGGGTCTTCTGTAGGGGATAACTCACGTTTTCTTTTATTTCCACTTGTGGAATAAGGCGTTTTAATGAATGATTTTAGCGTTGAGGCGTCAAATAACGATCTACGAACAATAACGGTTTGTTTTGCGGCATTATTAGGTGTAATGGAGGACGTTAGCATGTCTTTTTTGAACTATTTTAAATTATAGAATCCGGAGCCGCATTGACTTGAATATCGTCATCACCCTTTCTTCCCCTTTTAGTTCCGCATTTGTTACTTATTTTGGTACGACAGTTTCGCCTAAGTTGTGTTAAATTGTTAACTTTTTTGTCATCCGGTTGTGGCATACCGATTACCATCATCGCTGAAATTATATGATAACACCTACTTGTCGATGGACACGTGCACGATTCTTTTGGAATCAGTTTAAAGGAATACTTGGTACCGTTTACTCCCTGTACCATAAATGCCCCCATTTGCGGCACTTAAACTATGTTATTTTCTTCAATTACTTTAATTGCTAGAGGTTTAGTTGAACGTAACCTCAATTTTTTCTTAATACACTCTGGATCAGCAGACGATTTATTTCCGAGATAGCCGATGTATCACGATTGTTCTTATTACTTTGTTTAAAAATGTCTTTACAAAAACGCATGCACAAATAATTTCTTAAAAATATTAGCATTAACATTAAATAAATGTTATTTATATATATATATATATATTTTAGATTTGTTCATTATGAACAAAAATTTCATAGCGCAAATATTTGTTGCATATTTCCGGAAGTAAATAAAGCAATTACGCATGCGTCGTGCGTTAAGAATTTGTGATCCAACACAAAAATCATCAAATTTCTACTTCTACACGGATAATGTAGATTATGAGACCTTAAATGTCATGGTATTTAGTCGTGGGGACAGTTTTTCATATACTTTGTTCAGAGGTTCTGTTGTCATGCCGTTATTATTTATAGATCGTTTGACATAATCAGTGTTGTTTTATGAGAAGTCATTTTTTGCTAAAATGTCAAACATGAGAAGTGAGTCACTGGCAATTTCGCAGTTGAGTTGCTCACAGGAGTTGGGAAATAAGCAGAATGATTCAGTCAAAAAGAAGGAAAAGATGAGTTTGTTTTGGAAGCTGCGAAGGAGATTTCAGTCAAATTTCAACAGAAAATCTTTAGATGAGGAGAGGACGCCTCACATAGCGAATTTAAAACCGAAATCACCTAATAAAAAGCAGAAACAGACGAAAAAGTGCAGGATTAATTTGTGTTCAAAACCGTCTAATTCCAATTCCTCTCAAAGTGCTGAAAGTTTGGATCTTAATTTGTTGCAAAAGAAACTTGCAGACGAGAACATGTGGTATAACAGGGATAGGAATGATGCTTCCTCAAGTGTAGAAAAAGCAAGCTGCAAGTCAAAGGACATCTCTGTTTTTCAGACATCCAGTAACATTTGTTCATGTGGATTGTCCACTGAAAACAGAGATACCCGTAAAATAACCAACAGGTCTCCTGGTGCCATTTTATCAAACCAGTTTCAGATTCAAGCAGTGTGCCATGCCAATGGAACTAGAGGCTCAAATCCCGCAATGAGCGTTCACAGTTATCACACATCAATACATGAAGGTGCTATTATCTCGGAAGGGCCTAAAACATGGAGTCTCACACACGAACTGTTCAGGTTGTCCAACTTCGGTTGGTACTGGGGTCCAATTACACGTCGAGAAGCAGAGAGAAAATTAAATGGACAACCAGATGGTGCTTTCTTAGTTCGTGACAGTTCGGATGAACGATACTTGTTAAGTCTTAGTTTTCGTTCCTATGGAAAAACTCTTCATACTCGTATTGAACATTGTAATGGCAAATTCATATTTGATGCACAGCCGGATACAGAAGGGTACCCATCCATTGTGGACCTTATTCAAAATTCAATGAATGATCCTCAGACTGGAATTTGTAGTTACTCTAGACGTGGCTGCCCGAGTCCCCCTATTTACCCAGTTAGACTTACAAAACCTGTTTCACGCTTTACACAGGTTAGGTCATTGCAATATTTGTGCAGATTTGTTATACGCCAATACACACGTTACGATCACATTCAGCATTTGCCATTGCCAAAAAAACTGAAAGGATGGATTGGGGAAAATCAATATTAAGTGCAAGTTAATTGTATTGAATTATTATGGTATTAATGATGTGCATTAGAGCGATAGTTCACGTTGACTCAGAATTCATGTAGGAGAAAAGCTTAATACATGTGTATGTGTCAAATATAAACCAATGATACAATGCACCATGCCTTTTTGAACAAAAGTTAACCAAGTGCAAATGTAATAGTTTATTTGAATATTTTTTCATTTTTGAAAAACAGTATTGAACATTATAGGAATTGCTTCGCTCAGGATTAAAAAAATTAAAGAGTTTAGAATAATGACACAATTAAAAATAATAAATATTGGTCTCTTTTTTATCTTCAAAGTACTTGACAATGAAGTGGAAAATAAGATAGTGTTTCTTTTAAAATTAATGAACATTTTAAAAATATCTCCACATAAACGTCTTTTTCAACGGTTTACATTTAATTATATATCATTATATTAAGTTAGCATCAGTCTTTTTAAAAAGTATACACATGTAATAGTACTAGTAGCTTTTCATTTTTAGTCCAAAGTAAAATTTTAACAGCACTACTGGTACATTAAATGTGCATTGCATATGTCTTAGAACTCTTTACCATAAAGTTACAAATATTGCACCCTTCCAAGAGGGGGAATATTTGTTTGCATTTGTCAGTCTGTAGGTCTGTCGGTCCAATATGTCCATAGACCTTTCGTTTCTGCATGATATCTAGTGAATGCTTTAAGCTACAACTATACAAACTGGGAGGATTCCTGAGCCGCAAAAGTCAAAGATAATGGTAACATGGACTGGTCACTGATAATTTGTTCAAGCAAGATATTTTAAACACTATGATATTGAGTTCATGAAAATTGGGGTATTGGTTACTTACGAGAAACAACAGTTGCCTTGAATTTTGAGGTCACCAGATTGAAGATCAAAGTAGTATGAGTTTGTATCCAGAAACATAATTCTTCTTGATATCTAGAGAATTATTTGATCTTTGATCATTTTACGTTATTAGTAGAATGCTTGTGTTTTAGAACTAAGTAATGATACAAAATTGATTTCGATATTAGAGTTCAAAGGTCAAGGTCACAAGGACTTGTAACAAGAAATTTTGTTTCCACACACTAACATCAAGGGAAATTACATCATGACATGTTTTATAACACCTTGTTAATTTAACGCAAATATGGTTCTGTATTATAAATTAATGATGTAAGCATAATTTATATTTTGTCAATTTAAAATGAATGTGTTATTTGCTTTGTGTTATTTTGAAGCTTTGTCCGTCTTTCGAATTTTATTTCACTTCTTTAGTTCTTTGTTTTCTAAGTGAGAATGAATTTTTGTTAGACAAATTACAATAGCCATATTAATGGTTATATTTGTGGCAATTTTCATGTTGTTGTATGTTGAATGAAAAGACTTACACAGAAGTCCAGATTTTAACATTAAATACTTAAAAGCCAGTGTTTTTTTTTGCTAAAAATTACCACCGATTTCTGCTTCTTCCTAATCGCAAAAATCAACGTTTTTTCCCAAAAAACTGACCAAAATATCCTAAAACAATCCAATCCCCCCCCCCCCCAAAAAAAATATATTATTTTTTTTTTAAAGAAAGAAGTCTCTTAACTCTAGATCTCAACTTTTTATTTAAACATCCTACAAAATATATAACTTGAATTGAGTTCTTTTTGTCGAAAGATAATTCCCAAATTTGCCACTTTTATCATTTAAAACAATCCCAATTTGACCAGATTCCTTTTCCCAAAATGGCTAGAAAAACCCTTTTGAACATGCTCTTAAAAACAATTTTAATTCTGTTACTTATAATCATATTTATTAATTTATGCTAAATTTTTCCCAATTTCATGCTTTATCACACTATTTTTCCCAATGTTATGGTTTATCGCGCTAATTTTCCCTATTCAAATGGCACAGGCTGTAACAAATAAAAGCAAAAAAAATCACTGAAAGCACAAAATATACCTGGCTATCATATTTTTAAGTGTTCTTAAGGTAGAACACACATTTCAAAGGCATTAGGTTTTACAGATTACAGGAAAGTTTTAGCAATAAACTATTGTTTTATTTATTATTTGGAGTTGTGAATTTGTTCAAGGTTTTTATTGAGGTGCATACATTGTACATGTATATGAGAATATTGACAAATAATTGTTTTCGTTTTTGTGTTGTTTATCTACTTAAATATTATTGGGTTTGACATAAACTTTTAAGATAGTTATGGTTTACTTTTTAATAATAACAAGCATTCTTAAAAAAAGGTTGATGTTGAAAACAGAAATCTAGGTTGAAAAATATGTTTTAATAGTGACTCATAAAATTCTGTTTATTTTTAACATATAAAGGTGAAAATGGATCAATTCTCATTAAAATGGCTTGTGTTCAAACAATGACTGAAACAAGTGTAAGAAAGTCATCTGCACTAAACCAAAAATGCGAACTTGCACTTTTACATTTTTGGAAGTTTCTTTACATAAAAATCAAATATTCAATCTGTATTTCGGTTTTCAAATATTCAGCAGTTTTTAGCGAGGCTGTTTTCTGAGAAAACCCGAGGTATTGTCATAGCCTGCTCGTCGTCTGCCGTTAGCCGGCATCTAGCTAAAACCTCTAAAATTAAAGTGCTTCCACATACAACTTTTAAATTCATATGTAGATGCACCTTGATGAGTTCTACACACCACACCCATTTTGGGTCACTAGGTCAAAGGTGAAGGTCACTGTGACCTCTAAAAAAAAAGAAAAAGACAAGCTTTCGCAGCCGAGCGTGGCACCCATTATGCGGTGCTCTTCTTCAAATATTTTTTTCCATCTGTAGTTTTAAAATAGTTGATAACTGAGAAGTTTTCTTAAGATATTTTTTTTGGACTGTTATTCAGACCAAAAAATAAGTAGTAATTTGAAATGTAGTATGATCAAGTGCTTTCAAATGTACATGTATGCGCAAAAAGTATATTTGGATGTAAAATACAAGTTTGTTAGAAGGAACTTCTTGTTCATTCTAATTTTGTTTTGAATTTTGATAATGAGACGAAAATGTTTTTAATGAATACATGTATTTGTTGATGTGTCTACTTGGTTTTGTAGTTTTAAGAATATCTTTGAAGCTAGTGGTGATATTACAGATAAGAATACTTTCTTTGTTGTGTTGTTGGTATATACACAAAACCTCATCATGTTATTATCACGTATATCCTGACTTGATTGCCATTATAAATTCTGAGTGTAGATAAAACAACAATCACAGTTTATTGCACAACTTTTAAAGCTCTGACAAAAATTATGAAATAAATAGCAATATCTACAACCAGTTTACAAGCAACAATAACACATGATGCATTCTCCCAGAAATATTAATTGAACAAACAATTGTGCATTTAATCAAACTTTGAACTGGACAAATATTAGCTTCAACTGTACTACAGTACATTTAATTGATAGTGCACACATTACATACAATTTCATCATGTGCACATAATAATTATGTTTCAACATTATCTTTAAAAAAAATTACAACCCGCAAACACCATTTGATGACTCATTATACACCCATTACTGGTAATGGGGGCTATATAGGAGTCACTTTGTCTGTCGGTCTGTCCCGAAATTTCATCTGATCTTCACCAAACTTGGTCACAAGTTGTATCTAGATGATATCTAGGTCAAGTTTGAATATGGATCATGCCAGGTAAAAAACTAGGTCAAGGGGTCACTTAAGAGTGTTTTAAACCGAATGTTTGTCTGGACCATAACTATGTCATTTTTTGTTAGTTTTTTAAATGACTTAGATTTGTTCACCATCATGGGACGGTGTGTCCTGTGAAAAAAGTACGTTGATATCTCCAATGTCAATGTCACACTTGGAGTTCAAAGGTCAAATGCTTGTCCGGGCCATAACTTTGTCATTTATAGCGAGATTTTAAAATTATTTGGCAAATTTGTTCACCATGATTGGACGGTGTGTCGCGCAAAAGAATTACGTCAATATCTCCAAGGTCAAGGTCATACTTTGTGTTCAAAGATCATAAATTAACTTGTCTGTGCCATAACTATGTCATTCATTGTAAGATTTTAAAATCATTTGGCACATTTGTTCACCATCATTGAACAGTGTGTTGCGCGAAAGAATTACGTCGATATCTTCAAGGTAAAGGTCACACTTAAATTTCAAAGGTCAAAAATGGCCATAAATGAGCTTGTCCGGGCCATAACTATGCTGTTCATTGTGAGAATTAAAAATCATTTAGCACATTTGTTCACCATCATTGGACGGTGTGTCACGCTAAAGAATTACGTCGATATCTCCAAGGTCAAGGTCACACTTTGAGTTCAAAGGTCAAAAATGGCCATAAATGAACTTGTCCGGGCTATAACTATGTCGTTAATTGTGAGATTTTATAATCATTAGGCACATGTGTTCACCATCATTGAACGGCGTGTCACACGAAAGAATTACGTTGATATCTCCAAGGTCAAGGTCACACTTTGAGTTCAAAGGTAAAAAATGGCAATAAATGAGCTTGTCCGGGACATAACTATGTCGTTTATTGTGAGATTTTAAAATACTTCGGCACATTTGTTCATCATCATTGGACGGTGTGTCGTGCGAAAGAATTATGTCGATATCTCCAAGGTCAAGGTCACACTTTGAGTTCAAAGGTCAAAAATGGCCATAAATGAGCTTGTCCCGGCCATAATTATGTTGTTTATTGTGAGATTTTAAAATCATTTGGCACATTAGTTCACCATCATTGGACGGTGTGTCGCGCGAAAGAATTACGTCGATATCTCCAAGGTCAAGGTCACACTTTGAGTTCAAAGGTCAAAAATGGCAATGATCTTTTCTGGACCATAACTATGTCATTCATTGTGAGATTTTAAAATGACTGTACATTTATTTTGTTCACAGTCATTGGATGGCGTGTCATGTGGAAGAATTCAAGAGTTCAAAGGTCAAAATTGCTATAAATGATAATGGCTTAATAATTCTTAAAAATTGCCATAAATTAGATTCTCTTGTTTTGTGAAGACAGCATGCAAAATAGTCTGTGTCAATGCGGCACGTGGGGGTATACATCACGTCTGTGACAAAGCTCTAGTTTTTATTAGCGAGGCTGTTTTCAGAGAAAACCCAAGGTATTGTCACAGAGTTCTGCACGCCACACCCATTTTGGGTCACTAGGTCAAAGGTCAAGGTCCCTGTGACCTCTAAAAAAAATAAAAAAATTCTGACAAGCTTTCACAGCCGAGCACCTTAAACTCTAGTTTAGTTGTACTTTGACCCCCAATTAATAATTTGCAGAACCAAAGTTTCTGTTAAACTTGAATGTTTATCAACAGATTTAAAATGAAAAGCCTTTTTTTCTGTTGTTCCTTTTGCATCATTAATATTTTTGAACACTCTAGAGGCCACTGTTATTGTTATTTATATGTTATTGTTATTTATTTCTTCATGAAACCTGGTCATTACATTTTAAAGATTTGTCTTGATAATATCTCGTCCTAGTTTACACCTGGGTCACCTGTTGTTAAAAACTACTGGCAGGGCAGATTAAAGAATAGCTTGTGACCACTGCCAGACACATTTGCCCAATGTTTATCAAACATTTCCATAACATTTGTTCTTCTTGGCTGAGTTTGAAACTGGTCCATTGTAGGGTAAAAGAAAACAAGAGGGCCATGATGGCCCTATATCACTCCACTGCTGAAAAAAGGCTGAAACAAATATTCTCTGCATGTGCAAATACTTAAATATAGGCCCTATTTAAGCACATGTACACTTTTGTGACCCCCTGGGCTGGGTCAAATTTAACCCCAGGGGCATAATTTGAGCAAACCTTGTAGAGGACTACTATATCTCACTACATGTACATACAAAATATGGTAGCCCTAGGTCCTAGAGTTAAGGACAAGAATATTTTTAAAGTTTTCACAAAATAAGCAAGCTATAAGCGTATATAATGTTCAATTTTGTGACCCGCGGGTTCAGGGTCAAATTTGACCCAAAGGGCATAATTTGAACAAACTTGGTAGAGGACTATAAGATGTTACTGCATAACAAATTTGGTAGCCATAGTCTGCATGGTTTTCGACAAGAAGATTTCACAAAATAGGAGCTTTATAAGCGTTAATTCAATTTTGTGACCCCCCAGGGCAGGGTCAAAGTTGACCCCAGAGGCATTATTTGAACAAATTTGGTAGAGGTTTATTAGATGATGTCACTACATACCAAATTTGGTAGCCCTATGCCTTATGGTTAAGGACAGAAAGATTTGTAAAGTTTTCACAAAATAGGCACTATATAAGCATATAATCGATTTTGTGGCCCCCAGGGCAGGGTCAAATTTGACTCCTGGGACATAATTTGAATAAACTAAGTAGAGGACTATACAATGTCACTACATACCAAATTGTGTAGCCCTAGGTTCAATGGTTATGAACAAAAGACTTTTAAAGTTTTCACAAAATAGGCCCTAAATAAGCGTATGTTCAGTTTTGTGACCCCAAGGGCAGGGTCAAATTTGACCCAAGGGGCATAATTTGAACAAACTTGGAAGAGAACTATAAGATGATGTCACTACATACCAAATTTGGTAGCCCTATGCCTTATGGTTAAGGACAGAAAGATTTGTAAAGTTTTCACAAAATAGGTACTATATAAGCATATAATTGATTTTGTGGCCCCCAGGGCAGGGTCAAATTTGACTCCTGGGACATAATTTGAATAAACTAAGTAGAGGACTATACAATGTCACTACATACCAAATTGTGTAGCCCTAGGCCTAATGGTTATGGACAAGAATTTTTTTTAAGTTTTCACAAAATAGGCATTATATAAGCATATGTTCAATTTTGTGACCCCCGGGGCAGGTTCAAATTTGACCCCAGGGATAAAATTTGAACACATTTGGTAGAGGACTATAAGATGTCACTACATACCAAATTTGATTGCCCTAGGCCGAATGGTTATGGACAGGAAGATTTTTTAAGTTTTCACAAAATAGGCCTTATATAATCATATGTTCAATTTCGTGACCCCCTGGGGCAGGGTCAAATTTGACCCAAGGGATAAAATTTGAACAAATTTGGTAGAGGACTATTAGATGTCACTACATACCAAATTTGATAGCCCTAGGCCCGATGGTTAAGGACAGAAAGATTTTGAAAGTTTTCACAAAATAGGCCTTATATAAGCATATGTTCAATTTTGTGATCCCCCGGGGCAGGGTCAAATTTGACCCCAGGGGCATAATTTGAAGAAATTTGGTAGACGACTATTAGATGTCTCTACATACCAAATTTGATAGCCCTAGGCCCAATGGTTATGGATGAGAAGATTTTGAAAGTTTTCCCACAATAGGCCTTATATAAGCATATGTTCAATTTTGTGACCCTCGGGGCAGGGTCAAGCTTGATCCCAGGGGCATAATTTGAACAAACTTGGTAGAGGACTATAAGATGTCACTACATTCCAAATTTGGTAGCCCTAGGCCCAATGTTTATGGACAAGTAGATTTTTAAAGATTTAAAAAAAAAAGACATTTATAAGCATATATTCAATTTTGTGACCCCGGGGCAGTTTCAAATTTGACCCCAGGGGCATAATTTGAATAAACTAAGAAGAGAACTATTACATGTCACTACATACCAAATTTGGTAGCCCTATGTCATACAGTAATGGACAGAAAGTTTTCACAAAATAGGCCTTATATAAGCATATGTTCAATTTTGTGACCCCCGGGGCAGGGTCAAATGTGACCCCAGGGGCATAATTTAAAAGAATTCTTTAAAAGAATTTGGTAGAGGACTATTGGATGTCTCTACATACCGAATTTGATAGCCCTAGGCCCAATGGTTATGGACGAAAGATTTTGAAAGTTTTCACAAAATAGGCCTTATATAAGCATATGTTCAATTTTGTGACCCCCGGGGCAGGGTCAAATTTGACCCCAGGGGCATAATTTGAAGAAATATGGTAGAGGACTATTAGATGTCTCTACATACCAAATTTGATAGCCCTAGGCCCAATGGTTATGGACAAGTAGATTTTTAAAGTTTTCACAAAATAGACCCTATATAAGCATATGTTCAATTTTGTGACCCCCGGGGCAGGGTCAAATTTGACCCCAGGGGCATAATTTGAAGAAATTTGGTAGAGGACTATTAGATGTCTCTACATACCAAATTTGATAGCCCTAGGCCCAATGGTTATGGATGAGAAGATTTTGAAAGTTTTCACAAAATAGGCCTTATATACTAGTAAGCAAATTTTCATTTTTTGTGACCCCCGGGGCAGGGTCAAATTTGACCCCAGGGGCATAATTTGAACAGATTTGAAAGAGGTTCACCCCAGGAACATTCCTGAGAAATTTCATCAGAATTGGACCAGTAGGAGATTTTTTAAGGAAAAGTTAAACACGTACGCACGGACGCACGCATGACGGACACAGGACCATAACATAAGCCACGCTGGCCTCTGGCCAGTGGAGCTAACTAGGTCAAATTAAAGAAAAAGCTTGTTAACACATTTGTTTTACATAATTAATCCAATGTCAAGGTCGTCCACTGTACAAATTTCTTGAATCAAAATGGATTGACCTACTTGTCTTTACCATGCAGTTATGCAATTAAAGCCAATCCGCGCCATTGATTCAAAAATAAGTCCACCAATGGAAAAACTGCTCTCTTAGCATTGTTATATATGCAAAGATTTTTTGTTGTTGAGTATTTCGTTTATAACGCTTTAACAGTTATATGTAAAGATATTTTTTAAATGATTAGATTTTTTTATATTAAAGCACCGCATCAACACTGCCAAGTATCATAAATTAATGTATACATGGTAAAGCCCAGTAAAATCGGGCTGACCATATGACCGTATACGACCTTTTTACAGCAGAGTTTTTATGTTAAGCAGTGTGCTCGGGCAATGTTTTGTAACCGACGTCCTGAGGGTAAACAACCCAATTAGTCAGTCGCCACATTGAGAAACTTCATTCATTGTCCAATCTTCATGACAGTTTGTCAGATTATTAGTCTTAATCTAAATGATATCTTGGCCAAGTAAGAAACTGGGTCATATGGGGTCAAAAACTGTTGTAATAATATTTGAGCTAAAAAAAGATTGTGGTTTGTTAAAAGAGATTGTTTCCATTTGTTAGGACAGTTTTCCATACAAGTCTTTAATGAAACTTTGTTAACTCTGCATGCTGAAAACAGTCCAGTTTCTTTGAGTCTTAAGTAAGCGCAATAGAGCCTTTGGCCATCTTTTAAAATTATAAACCTCAAGATAACAGCTAATTAACATATTATTCTATCTTTTGATTTTATTTAAGACTGCAAAAAAAGTTAATTTCATTTTCGAACTGTGTTTCTCAAGTGTTGTTTAACAAGCTGGTTAATTTTAGTACAGAATTACAGAATGAGGGAGGGAAAATAAGGCTATGTGGAAGCTAGTAAACATTAACCAGACATTGACGTAATGCACGAAAGTTTTGAAATTGTCTTATTATTAATATAATTCTTAGTTTCCATTCTTGTAATGAAGGCTCCAAAATAAAGTTCACAAGTAACTAGTTACAGGTTAAATCTACATTATTATAAATAAATAAATTAATAGCATACTGGAATATACACTGAAAGGTAATAAAGTATGGAATACCAGTCCAAACTTGAGGAGTATTGGTAGAAATAGGTATAACGGGTGTCAATGGTCAGAATTTTAAGCACATTTTATAAACATCTCATGCTTGTTCACTATCCACTTTTACACTTTCATTTGTAGGCTCTTCAACTAGACGATCATTTGCCTGGTTCTCAGATTCTTCTCTATCTTCGATCAGGCTTGGTTCTGATTGGCCGTTGCTTGTTTCTTCAAATTCCGATTGGCTGTTAGAAGATGCAGCTTGTGCCTCAGAGTCATCTATATAAATAATGTCTTCTGGGTTGGGAGCTTTTGGCAAAAACTCTTCATTAGGAAGAATTTTTTTGAAGACTTCTCTGGCCTGCAAATAACAAAATACACATTAGAAATGGTGCTATTCTAGAGATTTTTGTAAACATATAATGCTCCCTATTTGTATTTCCTTTAAATGACTCGGGGGGGGGGGGGGGGGCAACACAGTATCTTATCAGGCAGTTAATATCATAGTCTCTTTGGATGGTATGCACAGATAAATGACGCCTTTAAAAGAACATGAGTGTATAGCTGATTATGTCATTTTCAGTTATGCTGTCATTTTATTTTTTTGCTGGACATATGCTTTGTACAATTTCTTTTTTTTGAAAGTTAATTCAGTCAGAATGTCAGTCGTGAGCATAAATCTTCCTACTGTATCTTTCGGATCTTTTCATTCCATGATAATGGATTTGTCTTGTTCAGAAATGTTAAAGTCAAAAAACAAACAATTTAAGGGTTGTTTGCATACTGCTAATGAGTTAGTCTCTGCCACTGTACTGTTCTTAGCAGGAAATTTGTCATTATAGACATCAAAAGAGCCACCTCCCTCCCTCAAGCATGTTTTAACCCCCCAGGCCATTCTTGAAATAGCTAATATATAATTTCCAAATGTTCTAACAAAGTTTCATGATAAAATGGTAAAATTGCGAGTTCTAGAGTGTTCAAAAGGTTACATAAGTCATTTAATGGACTGGAACCATTTTCAAACAATGTCGAGATATAATTGGATTTTTTTAAGCAAGGTTAATGATGAATAGCAAAGAATATGACATCTAGATTGTTCACAAAATGTCTGTATGGCTATAGGAGGTTTTTGTGTGACGTCACAAGAGGGGATTTCCATTACTGTATCAGAGTAAAGGTCGTTGGAAGACTTAATACTTACAATTTCACAAAACAAAACTATAAATACCCGTATTCTTTTTTAAGTAAGACTTTAAAAACTGATATTTCAAAAATTATAAAACATATAATAATTTGAATATTATTATAAGTGGTGTGGATGCGATAGTGTTATTTTATTTTTGATGTTATTTTTTTGTGATAAATTATTTTATTAGCTTCCGAAAACAACCGGTGTGTAGTTGATTCGTTAAAAATTGTTTGAGTTACATGGTTTACAGTAATGATGGTGTAGTTTTTCGGCAAATGAAGTTGCACTCCTTGTTTCTATTATAGCATATATACAAAAAAAATACAGGATTCCCTCCTGTGCTTAGCCCCAGGCCACTATGTTTTTAAAAGGAACCAAGTTGGAACTTAGCCCAGATATCATTGGCACAAATCGCCCCCTTGACAAAATGATCTGAGCAAGTTAAAAAAAAAATTGTGCAAAATAGCCATGTTCATCTGAGGACCAAAACCATCTTCTGACTTAGCCAATATATGATTAGAACATGGTAAATGTAAACGCACAACACAAAGTTGCGCTTAGGTCAGCTAAAAATAGCGGAGGGGGGGGGGGAATTAATTATGTTGGGTTTTATAAAAGGAAATATTATGAGCGACACAAATCCAGTCTAGGGGGAAAGTTTCGTCCCTTATATGACACATTGACTGTGGGACTGCACAGGCTAATCTGGGACAACACTTTACACGCATGCAATAAGTCCAGTTATCCCAAAACAAGTCTGATATAGGGTATATTTCTAACACAAGAAGCCTGTCATGTTACCTCACTGACGGGTCTGTCGATATCAATCTCGGCTCCAGGCCCAGACATCAAGAACACATTCTCCGGTACACACGCACTGGGCGACACTTGTGACATGTCTGTCTGGGTGAAGAACAATGACCACAGGATCCTTGGCTTAGTCTCATTGCAATCTTCTGGAAATATGTGCATGGAAAACAATCTAGCAGTTGTTGTTTAGTTTTCAGAGATGTCATACAGTAATAGTACATTACTCTAATTATGGTTGAAATATTGTACATTAAACTTAATGCTGCTAGGTTAGCCTAAATGAATTGTTTATTTATTGCTCATTCAACCTATATTATTCATGATCAACACTGTCATAAAACTGAAATGTAAACAAATTATTTCTTCAAATCACAGTGATTTCATTCTATAAACAGTTCAGATTTCTGACATTCAGGCTCAGATCAAGTTTCACTTTCTTCAATGTTAAACCTAGACCACTAATACTATAGCTTAAGATTAAAATGATAAATACCCCCCCCCCCCCCAAGCCATGGTCAGTATTAATCATATAACTACATTGGAATATGGACAAAAAAACAAAACAAAATTGCTCAGACAATAAATTAATTTAATAAATATCAAATATCAAAGCAATCAAGTTTGAATGTTATAAATATAGTGTGATAGTACTTTCTTTGACAAGTTTAAGTTCGCCATGGCGTAATGGATATGGTGTCTGTAAAGCGTTCGGGAGGCAACAGGTTTGATCCCCACTTGGGGAGCCTTCTCTAGATCTTCACCAAAGACACCAAGTACATGTACTGGTTTTAACCCAGGAAACGGACTCGAGAGTGTTTCTGTTATCTTGAGGCTTTCAATGCAATCCAGCTAAAATAAATAGGTTTAAACTATGGACAGCATGACAGAGAGACAGATGCAGTCAATCCTATGCACAAGTCATGGGCTCATTGCTATGTATCTGTGTATCAATACATACAATACAAACGGGCCCTGCTCTGTGGATAAGGGGTGCGTAAATTAGAAGTAAAAGCCAAATGACCTGTGCTAAACTGTGGTTCCAGTTAAATATGCTTACAACACAAGAATTTGCTAACTGACCTTTGCTAAATAGAGTATCGACTGCATACTGCAAATCATCCTTGGGACTGACAGATTTTTTGCCCATCCGGGTTAAGTGGTAGACATCTGGAACAAAATCTTTGATTTATCATCAATGACGAAATTTATTGAAAAAAGACATAATTAAATATTATCTGTGCTTTAGAATGGAAGAGTAAAATTCATAACTAGGCTGAGAAAAACATTTAAAAATTATGCATTTGTTGCAGCGGGTATCCAGGGAGGCAACTCTGCATCTATGTATGTACATTGACTTACACAGTCCAGGTGGAGCAGCCATGCTAGAGGGAGGCAACTCTGCATCTTTGTATATAGATTGACTTACACAGTCCAGGTGGAGCAGCCATGCTAGAGGGAGGCAACTCTGCATCTTTGTATGTAGATTGACTTACACAGTCCAGGTGAAACAGCAATGCTAGAGGGAGGCAACTCTGCATCCATATATTTAGATTGACTTACACAGTCCACGTGGCGCAGCCATGCTAGAGGGAGGCAACTCTGCATCTTTGTATGTAGATTGACTTACACAGTCCAGGTGGAGCAGCCATGCAAGTGGGAGGCAACTCTGCATCTTTGTATGAAGATTGACTTACACAGTCCAGGTGGAACAGCCATGCTAGAGGGAGGCAACTCTGCATCTTTGTATGTAGATTGGCTTACACAGTCCAGGTGGAACAGCCATGCTAGAGGGAGGCAACTCTGCATCTATGTATGTAGATTGACTTACACAGTCCAGGTGGAGCAGCCATGCTAGAGGGAGGCAACTCTGCATCTATGTATGTAGATCTACTTACACCGTCCAGGTGTAGCAGCCATGCTAGAGGGAGGCAACTCTGCATCTATGTATGTAGAGTGACTTATACAGTCCAGATGGAACAGCCATGCTAGAGGGAGGCAACTCTGCATCTATGTATGTAGATTGACTTACACAGTCCAGGTGGTGCAGCCATGCTCGACGGAGGCAATTCTAGGACATTAATAGGTCTGTCTCCATCGTCTGGGCAGGGTAGACACATCATAGACAGCTGCTGGAAGTATCAATAATGCAGCAGAAGACAGAAGAGAAGTTTTTACACTTTTTTATCACACTGCAATTTCAATGCTTATTGTTAAATGTTCACTACAAAGAGGTTAATGACCAAGCCAGGGAAAGTATTTACATATTCAACAGATGTATCATTAAAGTTCACTACAAAGAGGTAAATGACCAAGCCAGGGAAAGTATTTTCATATTCAACAGATGTATCATTTAGAAGTGATTTACAGGGTTTTCTTTCATAGTTTGTTTTTACAATAAAGATATAAAATGACAGGAAACATAAAATACAAGGTAATTGTTGAATTATTATCATTTTATTTGCTACCCGAAAAATGTAACAAACTCAATTAGGCTTGTGGTTTAGGAAAGGTAAACTTGAATAAATTATCTTACTTTAAAGTAAACAAGAGGGCCAAGATGGCCCTAGTTCGCTCACCTGAGAGGAGTCGGTTCATTCAATCTTTACCTAATGTCAAACATGACCTAGATATTGACCAGACAAACATCCTGGTCAAGTTTCATCATTATTGAACCAAAACTCTGGCGTAGGGAGTGTTTTTGTTTTTGTAAGATTTGAAATGGTGACCTATATTTTGAGTTGACCCCCCAAACATCGAACTTTGTTTACAAGGATTTTGTATAATATAATGAAAATTTTAACAATATAAGGGCAATAATTATGGCATTAATTATGTGATTTTGCTCATCATCAAACTTGACTGAGATCTTTCAGCAACTTTGATAAAGAATGCTTGAGAAATTAGAACGCCAAAATGTTTACAAACCAAATGTGGACGGACGGACAGCGGACAAAGACCAATCCTAAAACCTCACCTGAGCAATCAGGTGAGCCTAAAAGTGTGTTTCACCGATCTGAGCTGTTTTCCAACTTGTCCAAGAAATCAATAAAACCAATGTATTGACTAAGTTTCACAATGATTAGGCAAAAAATGTGACTTCTATAGTGTTCGATCACAAGGTTTCTCTCTATATAGTCACATAAGGAAAACTGCCCCACCCCTCTGGCAGCCATGTTTATTGACCCATCGGGACCATTTGCAAAGTCATCTGAGATATATATAAAACAAATCTATTCACCAAGTTTCATGATGATTGGGCAAACAATGTGACTTCTAGAGTGTTAACAAGCTTTTTTTTACTATATAAATATAAGAAAACTGCCCCCCCCCCCCCCGGCAGTCATGTTATTCAACTGACCGGAACCATTTTCCAACTCAACTCTCGTATCTCGTATCAAGGAAACAAATGTTCTGACCAAATTTCATGAAAATTGGGCAAAAAATGTGACTTCTAGAGTGTTCACATGTTTTCACTATATACATATAGAGAAAAATGCCCCGCCCACTGGCGGCCATGTTTTTACACCGATCTGGACATATCAATAAAACCAATGTTTTGATTAACTTTCATGATGATTGGGCAAAAATTGTGACTTCTAGAGTGTTTACAAGGTTTCTCTATAGCCATATAAGGGAAAACTGCCCCGCCCACTGGCGGCCATGTTTTTCAATGGACCGGAACCACTTTTGAACTCAACCAACATATCATTAACACAGACATATAGACAAAGTGACATGAAGATTGGGCATCAAATGTGACTTCTACAGTGTTAACAAGCTTTTTCTTTTTTTTTGACCTAGTGACCTAGTTTTTGACCCAACATGACCCAGTTTCAAACTCAATCGAGATTTCATTGGGACAAATCATGAAGATCGGACAATAAATGTGGCCTCTAGAGTGTTTACAAACAAATGTGGAGGGAAGGACGACGGACAAAGACCAGTCACAAAAGCTCACATGAGCAATCAGGTGAGCTAAAAACAAGAGCTGTCACCAAAGGATGACATATGCCCCTTATAAACGCTTTGATAGAAATTATAGCATTTTTTTAAACCTAAACACAGATTTCAAAAACCTAAACGCGGACCCTAAGTTTAAGGTCAAGGTCACAGGGGTCAAAATTTGTGTACGTATGGAAAGGCCTTGTCCTTATAAACAAGCATACCAAATATGAAGGATATATCTCAAGGGACATAAAAGTTAAGAGCATTTTTCGAAACCTAAACGCAGATTTCGAAACCTAAACACGGACCCTAACTTCAAGGTAAAGGTCACAGGGGTAAAAAATTGTGTGCGTATGGAAAGGCCTTGTCCATATACACATGCATACCAAATATGAAGGTTATATCTCAAGGGACATAGAAGTTATGAGCATTTTTCGAAACCTAAACGCAGATTTCGAAACCTAAACGCGGACCCTAAGTTCAAGGTCAAGGTCACAGGGGTAAAAAATGTGTGCGTAAGGAAAGGCCTTGTCCATATACACATGCATACCGAATATGAAATTTATATCTCAAGGGACATAGAAGTTATGAGCATTTTTCAAAACCTAAACGCAGATTTTGAAACCTAAACACGGACCCTATTTCAAGGTCAAGGTCACAGGGGTAAAAGTTTTTATGCGAATGGAAAGGCCTTGTCCATATACACATGCATACCAAATATGAAGGTTATATCTCAAGGAACATTGAAGTTATGAGCATTTTTCGAAACCTAAACGCAGATTTCGAAACCTTAATGCGGACCTTAAGTTCAAGGTCAAGGTCACAGGGGTAAAATTTTTTTTTGCATATGAAGGTAATATCTCAAGGGACATAGAAGTTATGAGCATTTTTCGAAACCTAAACGCAGATTTTGAAACCCTAAGTTAAAGGTCAAGGGCTAAAAAAATGTGTGCGTATGTTTTTCAACAGACTGGAACCATTTTCAAACTTAACTCACATATCTAGGAAACAAAAGTTCTGACAAAATTTCATGAAAATTGGGCCAAAAATGTGACTTCTAGAGTGTTGACATGTTTTCACTATATACATATAGAGAAAAATGCCCCGCTCACTGGCGGCCATGTTGTCACCGATCTGGACCATTTTTGAACTCGTCCGAGAAATCAATAAAACCAATGTTTTGACCAACTTTCATGATGATTGGGCAAAAATTGTGACTTCCAGAGTGTTAACAAGGTTTCTCTATAGCCAAATAAGAAAAACTGCCCCACCCACTGGCGGCCATGTTTTTCAACGGACCGGAACCACTTTTGAACTCAATCAACATATCATTAAGAGAAACATTTTGACAAAGTTACATGAAGATTGGGTATGAAATGTGACTTCTACAGTGTTTTTTCTTTTTTTTGACCTTGTGGCCTAGTTTTTGACCCGGCACGACCCAGTTTTGAACTCGACCGAGATTTCATTGGGACGAAGCTTCTGACCAAGTTTCATGAAGATCGGACAATAAATGTGGCCTCTTGAGTGTTTACGAACAAATGTTAACGGACTGACAGACGTACGACGGACAAAGACCGGCCACAAAAGCTCACCTGAGCAATCAGGTGAGCTTAAAAGTAATTATTTATAATAGAAACTCAAACCTCTTGTTGGCCAGTAGTTAGCAATGATTTTTCTGTCAACAGCACTCCACGGGATACAGATCTATAAAAATTCACAGTTCAGCAATATAAATAAACCTTATATTGAAGGCATTCAACTAGTGTTTTGATGTTATAATCATTAAAAAAAAACATTCTATTAAGTATCCCTTTAGTACTGAAGACAAAGCATTGGTATAATTAGTTTATTGGTATCATTAACAAATATGTGTCACAAGTTGATGAAGGCAGGATAATTTATGTAGAGCAAATAACAGACCAGCTACAGTTGGCTAAAGGCTATGGCCAGTCAGTTTGTCTACCAAGGTATCTATACAAACAAGAAATGTTGCTTAAACATGTATACCTCATCTTGCAGCCAAATATTAATCGCCCCTGTGAACATGTCAAGTTGACCTAAAAAAAGTCCCCCCCCCAAGAAACCGTCCCACTACATGTTTGTAATTTGCAAGATCATGGCCTGCTTAAGATATCATGTGGAATAGTCTTGGTACTTACCAACCAAACAAACAAAATATTGAACAACGGACACAGGGGTGCGAATCCCAATGCTTGGAACAGGGGGGACCATTATGATGAAGCTAAAAAACTCTTACATTAAAGCTATGATATAGTTACAAATATGTAAACCGGAGCTTTGAATTTAATGTATTCTGTCTACCCTCATTTAAACTTGTTCATAACATTTTGATAGATGACTGACACCAACTCCATTTTTTCTGCATATGTGCTATTCAAATTAACATAGAAAATAAATTTATTGGGAGCTTATTTATTGTTGAATGTTTTATTACATGTATATCTGTTCGCATGCATGTAATTTCTTGGCATATGAAACTTGGCACATTTTTGTCAAAATGATGCTACTTTATGACAGAGATGTACTTACCGAATAGCATTGCACATATTTTTATTGATATTTTAACATTAACATAGGACAAAGGTACTTTATAATTAGTAATTCTGTGAACAAAAGTACGAATCAAGTGAGTACCCACACAAGCCTTTTGTCTCCAGATATAGACAGAAACTGGTCTGGAGCATAACTTGATGACATTATGAGCCACCTGTAGAGAGAAAGTAACGGTTTTAAGATAAAAGTAAATTGTATCAGAGCATTTGTACGCAAATATTAACTAAAACTTGTGGAAATTTGAACTTATTTTACACAAATATAAATAGTGCATAAGCATTCAGTGTGTATATAATACTGTGATCTAATAGATCACAATTTCTTCGAGGATCTCAGTCAATTTAATGTAAAAGATCATTTATAAGCAGCGTCATGCAAACACGGGTCTTATGTCATATGTGCCAGTATAGCTCCAGGCCAGCTGTGCATTTGCATTTACGCAGTCTGGTTAGGAGCTAAATCCTGTCACATGCCTTTAAATCAGCCTGATAACCAGGTAACCTAATATCCCAAAAGATATTAGGCTAGATGACTACGTGACCTCGAATATCCGTCAGTTGCTCTCCGCGCATGCGCACGCCTGTACTATTTTCTATTAATAAAATATACTTGTTTTCAATTAAAAAAAAAAAATACATGTAAAGCACTGTTTGTTTAAACATTATTATTTTAACAGCATAATTTCGTCTTTGTGTATTGAATTTATAACGATTGACTTGCTTTCTGTGTTGTTTAACAAGATGGAAGCTAGCTTAAGCGTTTTGCATGACGTAACGTAACAATGTTTTTGTTCGCGCGTGTTTTTTCCCATATTAAATATTTAAACACAAAATACTCGAAAACTAGATATTTTAGAAACATTTCAACGAATGTGACAGGATAAATAGAATAATAGGTTGGTGACGTGGATGGAGAATGGTTATCTGGGTCGTCGGAGGATCTTATCAGGTTCGCCTTCGGCTCACCCGATAACTTCCCCCGACTTGCCAGATAACCATTCTCCATCCACGTCACCAACCTATTATTCTCTATCTCTGTCCACTAATGTGACCATGAACCACTAGTCCGGAGCAACACAGGCTGCATGAGGCATAATAACCATTCTCTTATGACTCACCTCATATATCATGATATGTGAGGAAAAAGCATGTCAATACATTTTAATCTAGTAAAATAATTTTACAGAAGTGTTAAAGTGTATTATCAGAAGTATTGAAGTGTACATAAGAGTTCTTACAGCAACAATTTCCATATAGTAAATTAAAATATTCCACCTACTTGCACTTTATCTTCTTTCCTTCTGTAGTCACAATCCCAGTGCATCTAAAAGTTAAAATTAATAATAAAATGTGTATTGTTTATATGTTGTTCTTTGCTATTTTTATATTTTATTCTTTATTTTTCTTACATTTATTTCAGTCTAACAATTTTGACAAAATGTCTACATGTAGTTCATTGCTATACAAACTATACTGAATAATAAATAGTATAATATAGACACATTTTCTTTTTATAAAGATAAACCAGCAAAACACCTTCCAATTGAAAAAAACATGTGCTTTGTTTGGACATTCAAAGATTCCTTATGTAAGGATTTCATAATGAGACTGCTACCTTCACCACAATGGTGACAGAATGATAAATAAGCCAAAGTGATGTCACAATATTTGAAGGATTTGAAATTATTTTGTACATAAAAAAAACAGAATCATACAATGTACACATGTGTAGATATAGGGCGGTAAATATTTTGTGTAAACTTTTCATCCACACATTTATAATTGAGCCTTTCCCTGGAAAAACAGGGCTTAATTCATTAGAAACAAGCAAAATACAGTTTGTTTATGGATAGGTGCAAAGCCCTTGATATATGATATACATGTTATCCTAAAAAAATATTTAAGTGAAGGGTAATTGTGTTTATGCATTACAATTCTCCTTATTGATATCTATACATCCATGAAGTTTCATATTGAAATCTTGTAGCATATCTGAGCTATAGACCTGAAAAATTACACAATACACAATACAAAAGCAACAAAAGGCAATAACTCTTATTTAAGAAAGAATTGGGTAATGGTTCATGTGCATTGCACCTCTCCTCATTGATATCTATACACCCATATACATAATACAGCCATGCAAAGTTTTGTGACAGACAGCCAGACAGACAAACTGACGGACGGACAAAGGGACCGACAAGCCCAATTCTATATCCCTCCCCCTTTGAGCTGGAATAAAAAGTATTGTCCAAGCTAATCTGGGACACCACTATCCACCTAGACTGGGCTGTGGTTTAGAAGAGACTTTTTTTAATGAACAATTCCATAAAACCTAAATGTGTTGTCCCTGATAAGCCAGTGCGGACAGATGCATAAAAACCCTATTACCAATCTCAGAGTGTTTCCAGTGCCCTACCTATTGGTCTCATCCACAGTGATGGCAGATGCTGTGGTCCGCAGACAATACACTCCACCAAACACAGCGCACATCCTGCCAATCGAACAAGGCATACAACACCAAAAGTATAACCAATAATTATTAAAATTAAGAAATGGTTTTGAATTCCATTTATCTTAAATTCAAAGGTAAGGTGTTACACACAAAGAAGCCAAATTTCACTGCCCACAACAAAGTCTAGCTTAATAAAGCTTAACAAAGAAAAAAACAACCCAAAATGAAAACAAATTATTCAGAACCACAAAATTAAAGCGGTATCAATTTACCAGTCATTAATGCATTTTTAAATTTCCTTTATATATATTTTTATTAATATTGTAATTTCAGCGAAAAAATATATTACTCATTGACAAACACATGTGCATAGAAGTCTAAATAGGTTTTATGTCCGACAACAGTATCCTAATAATCATAAATATTTGTTGATCGGTTGTTTCCGAGTTATTAACGTGTTTTAAAAGTCAGACATGGCCACTACCTGCAGAAGCTCTGAGGCATTTCTCCACTGCCGTACAGTGACCACAGAAATGGAGTGTTACCATAGCGACCAAGACTCTTCAGGAACTTCTTCATCTGCAGCAGACCCTGTAATACAAGCAGATATGTAACAGACTGAGACATGGGTGCCATCATATCAGGAGTGGTAATGAACTTGAATATGATCTGGATCACAACATGTATTGGGTCGTGCTAAAATGGTGCTGGAAGGAAAGACGGACCAGTCAAGAAATATTTCCTGATAATCACCTCTTAAATTTTAAGAATTTCTTTCTGTCTAACTTCCTAACTTCGCCGATTTAAATTGAACTCTTTGACCTTTTTTTACACATTGTTCGTGTTTCTCTAATTTTAATAAACGTGTACATTATATATAAAATAAATTGCGATCAATAGAGGCAAGGTAACTCTTCTAACTACAAGTCAACTCTTTCTATCTCCCTTGGCAAACCGTATTGGTGTGTTTTTTTCTGTCGCATAAAAAAAGCTGCACCCCCTATTTATAAATTTACCATGATTATAATCAAAATAACAACAACTATGTTTAATGATGTTTTATTTCATTAAAAGACTCAAATAATACTCCAAATCATGGCAGTGTATTTTTATGAATTACGGTATAGATGGAATATTATCGACGTTTCTTTTTGTCATGTGGTATGTAAAAGGCTTTGACTAATCTATTTTCAAAGATGTATTAATGCTATACCCATAAAGGCTGTACTATAAATGTTTTTGGTCATAGTCTTTGTTAAAAAAACGCAAGTTTTTCTCTCTTTTACAGTTTTTTGGCTTGTTGTTTTTCAAATGATGCCTTTTTCCAATAGATTTTATTAAAATATAGATAATGCACAAGTATCAGTTGTTGTTTTTACTCGAAAAGACAATATAAATTAGAGATCATACATAAATATCAATGAAACAATATATCCTAAAAACATTTTTACAACAAAAGCACAAAAACGTAACAGATTTATATAAACATGTACATTATACTTTTAACTATAATGCGCATACTGTACTACTGTCGCCAATCACATACTAGATCTGTACTGTTCAGTAATTTTTAGCATAGGTGCGTTGCGTTTACGCACCTATGCTTATGGTATATACCACATTTCAAAAATCCACATCGATTGGTTGCCCTTTATGAAGCCTTACCTGATCAAAAATCAGACGAAATATCTATTTAATTTAGTATATGGTCATTCTTACAAATTTTTTTTGGAAACGTTTTTCTAACGTTTTCTTCCAAGAATATTGCTGACACCGTTTTAGTGAATTTTTCTAAGACCGTTTTATGTCAAAAAATCTTCTTATAACCTAAAACAAATTTCGTTCGTAAAACAATTCTATCTGCACTATAAATCTCAATCTCCTACGCAGTGGCCTCCCTTATACTAGAAGTTACTGACCGGGCGAAGCAAGGGAAGTAACTGCTGTGAGGAGTTTCTATAAAAATCTGCATTCAGAAATCTGTATTCAGAACTCAATCTGTTGTGCAGGTCTGCATCTAACGCTTACCACAAGTTTTACGACAAATTCTTGACGCAGACGAATAGGGTAGCGTCTATTTTCATTTGTGAAAACAATAGTTCGATACAGATCTGTCCGTGCTTAAATTTTGAAAGGCTTGGGTAATTATTTTTCATAAGCGTTTCTAACACTGATGTAAATGGAAAGATTATCTATTTAAATAGTCGGTAATTGTTTGAAATTATTGATTTGAGAAATTCGCGGATGGCGATATCGAACTACATTATACCACGTGACGCCATTCTTCCCTGTATCTTGCACCTATGCTTTTAACGCCATCGGCGCTCTCGTTAAGTAACTGAAACCACAATTCAATTTTATTTACATAGTGACATGTTGTTGTGTTTTTGTTTTGTTTTTTGTAATAAAAAACCTAAATACAATATAATATATTTGTTCATATGTACATGAAAACACTAAAACGTTGAATTAACAACTCAATTTCAGCTGTTAATCTGTATAGTGACTCTTATCGCTGTTACATATTGTCTCAAAGAACATCAGTTCCACATAACACAATTAATCAAATTTTAATATAACAATTCGTATGTAAACAATGCCTCATTTTCGCTTTCGACTGAAGCTAAATGTGTTAATGTGTAAGAAAAGCTGATTTTATCTGTTAATCTGTTGAGTGACTCTTATCGCTGTTACATATTGTCTCAAATAAAACCAGTTCCACATAACACAATAAATCAAATTTTAATATAACAATTTGTATGTAAATAATGCCTCATTTTCGCTTTCGACTGAAGCTAAATGTGTTAATGTGTAAGATAAGCATTTAAGTAATTAATATTCAAACTGTCAACCTTCTGAAAATTTCTGTTAATTTGTTTGAGTGACTCTTATTGCTGGTGCATCTGTGTCTCAAATAAAATCAAATCCACATAACACAATTAATCTTAATATAACAATTTGTATGTAAATAAGGCTTCTATTTCGCTTTCAACTGAAGCTAAATGTGTTCATGTGCACGATAAGAATTTAATTAATTAATATTCAAATGAAAAACCTTCTGAAATTCCAATAATCGCACCAGAAATTGTACCATATATATTATTAGTGTTTATTTTCTTGCTTTCTTTTAAATACTATTACACGTAAATTAAAGTACCAACCGTTCGTTTTATAAGTGTGCACTACTATTATGCCTATTCTTGTCTCCCTAGTTGATTTTTCATACCAATATTAGTTTTGATACTAATACATGTTTGTGCATCAGAACTAAAAACTGTTATGATCTAGTTATGATCTAGTGATGTGTATTTTTCCAATATGTCCAAAACTGCCATTTGTTAAATGTAAATTGATTAATGGAAATTATACTTAGTAGCAACACCTAGTGAACGAATATATGTCATAGAAACACATATTGAAAATAGTTAAATTAATATCGGCATATCTAGTTTGTTTTCTTAATGATTAACTGTGTGTACTTGCACAAAAGGCACACGGGATCCAGTGGTATTCAATTATGTTGAAAGTATCTTTTGTGAAAATGTGAACTCTTAAAAATTGTTTTTAGTAACAACTTTTAGTACGCAAATATCTTTCCATGCGATCTTATAAACACTTATCGAAAATAGTTTTTATATATACTGTATATTGTATTCTGTTAATCAAACACTGTTTGTATCTTGTTTATGTTTATGCAGACGTTCATTATAACATTTATATATACACAGTTTATACTGTTAAACAAATTGTTTTTAAGAAGGGAAAAAACTATTTCAATGCTAACATAAAAAAATCATAGTAAATAAAGATAAAAAAACCCACAAAATCTGTTCAGTGCATAGATAATATGTAGCTGAGCGAAATATATATACCATCTTTATTTAAAAAATCCTGATGTTTACATAACCACACATCTTAAATTTTTTGTACAAAACATCTTAAAATAACCACGTTTTTTGTCTGGTAGAAACTTATACTGGTTACACTAATAACATAGCAATACACTGTATTCAACAAAAAGTGACGTTTAGATAAAATGATCTACATATTTTAAAGACTTTTTTCAACTACCTTAAAAAATCAATTTTCAGCTTCATATACTTGAGCTTGTTTCTGAAAACTTTTGTAAATCAGTAAGCTGATACCCGTACTACAATACTATTGCTTAAGTTAAAAAATTGGCCTGTGTGCTGTTTACTTGTTTGTTGTTGTTGTTTGTTTTGTTAGCATTTCTCTTAAGACATTTTACATCATAATAGCGTTATTTTTTATATCGTGTTGTTCATATACAATATGATTGCAGATATATGTATTATGTCTAGATACCTATATTTTGGTCTTTGTTTCTTTTGCAATATTGCTGTAACCTTTGTAACTAGAATGTCTGTTGGATGCTGTTCAAATCACCGTTTAGACTGTAGATCATTAACTTTAAATTTTTGCCTTTGTTTACAAACGGTACTAACAGCCAACTGGACTGGCGCACAAAACATCACCATTTACTTAACTATCATTTGGTATGAGTATTAAAATATGTACTCTAAATGTAAAAGGGCTAAATAACATAGACAAACGCACTAAAATTTTTAAATGGTTAGATGAAAAAAAAAAAATATATGTCTTTTACAGGAAAGTCATCTAACACCTACCTTAGCACAAACCTTAAAAAATGAATGGGACGGAGATATTTATCTAAGTGGACAACATACAAATAAACAAGGCATCGCTTTTCTGATAAAAAGTAATACAGGAATAACAGTGGATAACTTGAAAGAAATAATAATTGGCAGACAAGCAAGTATAGATATAAAAATACACGAAACACAATTAACATTAGTAAACATTTACGGCCCTAACATAGATGAATCCAAATTTTACGAGACATTGCAATCCTATATAATAAGTAACCAAGATAAAAACATTATAGTCGGAGGTGATTTCAATATTGTTCTAAACCCATTATTAGATAAAAGAAATGGAAACCTATATTCTCACTCAAAAAATAGACAAATTTTGAATAACATAATTGAAAACTACAATTTAATCGATTTCTGGCGTACAGTTAATCCGAATGAGAGAAAATTCACTTGGCATTCAAACACAAAACCAACAATATTTTGCAGATTGGACTATTTCTTAATATCTGAGTCACTCTGCAATATTATTAATACATGCAACATAAAACCAGGATTTATGACCGACCATTCTCTAGTTGAACTTAAACTGCACAATATACAACCTGAAAGGGGCCCAGGATACTTTAAAATTAATAACAGCATCTTATTAGATACACAATACCAAACGCAAATAAAACAGGAAATAACCAATACAGCTCAAAATAACAAAGATGCTAACCCCAACACATTATGGGAAATAATTAAAGGTAATATACGTAACACAACAATACGATACACATCATTTAAACAAAAAGAAACAAAAAAACTTGAAACTGAGACCATGAAAATAATTGAAACACTTGAAAAACAATTGCATGAAACAATTACAAATGATACCAAAGCCATTGAAGATGAAATAACATCAAACAAACAAGTATTAGAAGGAATCTATCATACACAACTCAATGGAATATTACTACGAGCGTGTGCACAGCATGTTGAACACAATGAAAAAAACACAAAATACTTCGCAAACATCGAAAAACGTAGAAGTGAACAAAAAACTGTACACAAATTAGTAGTTAATGGCAAAGATATAACAAACAGAACACAAATACTAGAGGAACAACGTTTATTTTTCGAAACCCTCTATAAACGAAAACATATTGAAACTAACACCCTTTTTAAAAATACACATCATGCTTTAAATCAAGAGGAAAAAATATTGTGTGACGGATTACTTAATGAATATGAATGTGGACTAGCACTTAAAGAAATGCAAAATAACAAAAGTCCAGGATCTGACGGCATCACAATCGAATTTTATAAAATATTCTGGAACGATATTAAAACACATTTAATTAATTCACTTAACTATTCATTTAAAAACGAAAACTTAACTACGCTACAAAAACAAGGTATAATATCACTCATTCCAAAACCTGGAAAAAACTTAGAATCCTTATCAAACTGGCGCCCGATTAGTTTACTGAACAATGATTATAAAATTGCAACAAAAAGTATATCCAACAGAATTAAAAAAATATTACCATCAATCATTTCAAGATCTCAATCTGGCTTCATAAAAGGACGTTACATTGGTGAAAATGTACGTCTGATACAAGAATGCATACATTATTTCAACCAACCAAACAATTCAGGCCTTATTTTCTTTGCAGACTTCGAAAAGACTTCACTAGATCACTCGTTTATGTTCTCTTGTTTAGAAAATATGAATTTTGGTGAAAGTCTAATGAAATGGGTAAAACTATTTTACACCGACATAAACAGCATTATTATTAACAATGGATTTTTTTCAAACAGTTTTAACATCGAACGAGGGGTAAGACAAGGATGCCCACTTTCATCCTCGCTATTTATTATATGCATCGAGTATCTATCACACTATATCCAATCAAATAAACATATAAAAGGAATATCGCTAGAACCTGACGACGAAATTAAACAGTCCTTATTTGCTGACGATGCAACTTATTTTTTAAATGACAATAGTGACTCATTCAATAACCTTATAGAATCGCTAACCCTTTATGGAACGGCATCAGGTCTAAAACTAAACACAAGTAAATGCACTGTGCTACGAGATGGTAAATTTAAACAAAGTAATATTCAACTTAAAAAAGAAATGAAATTCCACTGGACATCAGATGAAGCAACAACGTTAGGAATAACCTTTACAAACAATGAAAATGAAACAATTCTAAAAAACATATTGCCTAAATTACAAAAATTTAAAAATTGTTTAAAATCATTGCAGCATCGTAAACTTACACTAATTGGAAAAAACACGGTGTTGAAAACGTTTGCACTCCCTAAATTAATTTATACACTAACAGTCCTCCCAAACCCACCAAATGATATTATTAAAGATATACAATCAGCAATATTTAATTTCATATGGGACGGTAAACCTGATAAAATTAAGCGAACCCAGTTAATTCAATCTGTAGAAAATGGAGGTATCCAATTAACGGACATCGACTCATTCTTGAATGCAATCAAATGCAGCTGGGTTAAAAGATATTTAGATAAAACCAATACAAGTAAATGGAAATTATTCTACCAGAAAATCCTAAAAAAATATGGTGACTCCTTACTTTTTTAATGTAACATCAACAATACCATTTTGCATGAAATTGCAAACGAAAACATATTTCTATCGAGTGTTTTATCAGCATGGACTAATGTTACTCATAATCTAGAAACCCAAATCACCAGTAAAACTATTTTATGGAACAATAAAGACATAACTTCAAACAATAAGACTTTTTTCTATAAACATTGGTTTGAACAAAACATTAAATATGTCGACCAATTGTACGATTACAGAATAAATGACTTTTATTCTTTTGAGAACATATGTTATATATACGGAATACCTTCAAGCAATTTCCTAATGTATTACACATTAATTAAAAGCATACCCATACATATTAAATCTACAATTAATACAAATAACACACCATGTACCCAAACATCATTCACGGAAAACATACTTGCAAAACAAAACAAAACAAACAAAATATTTTACAAACTACAAATTAAACACCCTGCAGAAAACTCCAAGATTCAAAATAAATGGCAAAACCTGCTTCGAGAACATGAATTTAATTGGAAACAAATATTTATCATGCCATATAAAACAACTATAGATAGCACACTGAGAAATTTTCAATATAAATATGTGCATAGAATCATAGCAACAAATAAATACCTTTTTAAGTGCAACCTATCCAACACAAATTTATGTGATATATGCAGCGAACACATTGAAACAATAGAACACCTGTTCTGGGAGTGCAAACATATTCAAATTCTATGGAACCAGTTAACAACATTTCTAGAGAAACAACAATTAAAATTTAAACTGTCTCTCTTAAATATCAGTTTCGGTGTGAATACTTTTAAAATACCAGAAATTAATAACACTGTGAACCACATTATCATACTCATGAAATATTTTATATTTAGCTTCAAATACTAAAAACAAATACCTACCTTCAACTGTTTTATAAACTATTTAAAATTAAAGATCCAAATTGAAAAAGAAATAGACCACAACAACGATAAACTTCATATTTTTGAACAAAAATGGAAACGCATAAACTTTCATAACCCAGTCCAGTTGTCTTCTACCTAACTCTCCGCAAATCATCTCTATGATTGATTATTACATTTAAAAATAACAGCATACACCACAGGCAACCAAAGAAAAAAAAAACAGTATATCCTAGCATATCATGTATAATATGTGTTTGACATTATAACTGTTGTATTATACCACTTTTGTTCTTGCTTATGCACATATTTACATTGTATGTTTTATATTGAATAAAAAAAAAAAAAAAAAAAAAAAAAACTTCTTAATTATATTTAAGGAAAATATTTTCATAATCTCTTGACTTTTTGCAAAAAATAAATTACATTTACTTGATTCTCACATTTTCTGTGTTGAAAAGTCCAAACAGATATAGGGGGGTGCAATGTGCAGCACTTTTCAATTTGCTCTAGATCTTTTACATAATACAAACTGATCTATCAATAATATATTTGACGTTCAACCTTTAAGAGGAACGTTGACCTATAAAGTATGGACATAGGTATCATGGCTTGCGACATACAATATAAACACAGTGCACATTCTTGGCAACATATTAAAAAATTTCCTAACAAATAATGAAGTTTGGAAATTTCTGGATGGTCTAACATGGTGTTTGCTTCATGCATACAACTTGGTGGGGGCATGACAAGAAGGTCATTACCGCCCAAGGAACTGAGTATGGTATGAGCATGATATGAAGCTCATTCAAGGAAAAGTCGGATAAATGTTAGTTTGTAAGGTGTCCTCCCATGTAAGCCATTGCAATCCTCACAGGCTTATCAGGAACAATACTTTCTGCCTAAAGTGGATTTTCGATTAGAAGAGATTTCCATTGAACAAAAATTGCAGAAAGGGTTGTCATTGATAAGCCTGTGATGGCTGCACAAGATAACCTGGGATAACACTTTAAGCGAATGCTTTAAGCCCAGTTTTTCTTGTCAATTTTACCTGTCTGGTTGCCATGGATTCAGTAGCCATGGCAATGGCATGTTGAACATAGTGCTGGATTGTTGGTGTCAAATTTCTTGAAGCCAAGAAATCAGTGAATGGTGCATCTAGAACGTCTACAAATATGAAACAAGACATTATAATAACAAATGCAAGTTGATGATTTTCAAAGAAAAAATTACCTGATCTCAAATGTTTTAAATATTTTACAATATAACCAGTATGCACTCGACAATCCAAGGTGAAAATATTGGTAACGTTGAACCGGGTTATCAAATTGTGTACCTTTCTTTGTCAAAGGAATTGTGACATTTGATTTATTGCAATGCACAAACATATGCTATCATAAACAACCCAAATATGCACTGACAAATAGTCACACTAAATGCTCTATTGTTGAATTAAAAATAAATCAGAAATAAAACCAACAAAACTATAAACCTCCCAGTTCCTCCATTTTGTTCTCATAGTCTAGACAGAACTGTATGAACTTCATAAGCATCCGTTTCTCCAGCATACTGACAGACTGGCTACTAAACACATCCGATCTGGAGCATGGCACCTACATACATGGGCAAACAAGAGTTAGAATTAATAAAACCAACAAAAGTATAAACCTCCCAGTTCCTCCATTTTGTTCTCATAGTCTAGACAGAACTGTATGAACTTCATAAGCATCCGTTTCTCCAGCATACTGACAGACTGGCTACTAAACACATCCGATCTGGAGCATGGCACCTACATACATGGGCAAACAAGAGTTAGAATTTCAGCCTTAAAGTGTTGTAATAAATTGAGCCTTGTTCTGGGAAAACTGGGCTTAATGCATGTGGTTTAAGTTTAGTCTGCATATGCTAATCAGGGACGATACTTAATGTCTAAACTGGATTTTCATTAAGAAAAGGTTTTCTTTATACAAAAAAATCATAAAAGCGGAAAGTGTCGTCTCTGATTAGCCTGTGCAGACTACAAACGCATTAAGCCCAGTTTTTCCAAGAACAAGCCCCAATTTAATTCAGAACTTAGTAAACAAGTTTTTTTTAAATAATTTTTAATAGCATACATGATGCACAAATTATATCAACATAACCCATTATGTTATGTTTTGTGATACAAACTTATCTACCCACAAATCTTGTGTCAGTATAAGAATGTTCATACAACCCAAGTGCACATAGCAATAACTTCAGACTCGCTCTGGGAAAACTGGGCTTAATGCATGTGCATAAAGTGTCATTCCAGATTATGCAGTCTGCACAGGCTAATCAGGAGTGACACTCTCTGCCTAAACTAGATTTTGCTAAAAAAAGACTTCCTTCAAACAAAAAATACGCCTAAACTACATTTCGCTAAGAAAAGACTTCCTTCAAACAAAAAATACCATTAAAGCAGAAAGCATCTTCCCTGATGAAAATTTTGGATGGAAATTAATGCACATGCATTGAGCCCAGTTTTCTCAAAACGAGGCTAAATAGAACTGTATCCATAAACTAGGACATCTTATTAGGGATCAGTACCTTCTCTACAGTTCCTTTCATGACAGTGAGTATCTGTGTGACTGTTTTAAATTCGCAGTACTTTGCAATGTCGGACTGGATCAGTAGCTCAACCATATCACCTACTGAGAACAGAACCTAAAAGCAATAACACACAGAATTGTTACATTAAATATAAATATGGATAATGACTTTAATTCATTAACATTTTGAACTTTAAACTTATGTTAATGAATTTAAACTGCCACCATAGAACGATGGCATTATTTCAATTAAGAAAACATACTGTGGAAATAAAAAGATATATATAAGTTACCATTGTTATCACATGACAGTTATCAAAGAACGAACGATGCATTGGAAGTACCAATATGACTATATAACCAACAAGACATAAGTATCCAATGTACCTTTGGGGAAAGGTCCAGGTTAAATCTTCTCCATTCTGATTTAATTCTACTTGTTGTCCACAGTCTAGCCTTTATTTCTTGCTGAACACCACCAATAGTTTCAGAACTCTGAGGCTTATCTGCTTTCCCCAAAGTGGCATTAGAGGCGTCTCCATTCTCCGTTGCTTCCTTTACGGCCACTCCTACTGCTGCAAGTCTATCACTAACCTCAGTGACATCATCTGGTTTAGACTGGCCTGGATGGCTTTCAATATGTGAGGGTGTTAATTCATCTTTATGTGTTGATTGTTCAGTTTTTCCATGGTCTTCACTTTCTACAGGTTTAACAACCCTTGCCTCTAAATTTTCAGGAATGTCAGGCGTTTCCTTGCCAGCCTCTTGTTGATTTTCGTCAATCTTTTCATTATTTTCATCTGTGCCACTGCAATATAAATAAATATCTGATCAAGTTAAAAAACACAAAAAGAACTAAATGTCCCAGCGCCTCATTAAGTACCAGTGAAAAATAAACTGTAAATACTATAAATTGGAAGGTTAAACAATTGTATGAATGCAGTATGCTGATAAACACATACACAAGTCTGCCACAAAATTAGACTTCCAACATGTCACTCATCAGGTTGGCAATAAAGTCGCAGGCTAAGCCACTATCATATAAATTGTCATTTTGTGTAATTGCCCAACTGATCAACGCTGAAGGTTTACTGGCTGGCTTAATATAAACACCAGCACCATCAAGACATCAAGATACGCAAAATAATCTCAGTGATATCTATAGGAAATTCCTGATATTAAAGCATGTTGATGGAACATAGTTATATACATAATACTTTTTAATAAACAAAATATTTATTTAATCAAGTGAACAACAAGTTGAAACAACAAACCTCTCTGAACTTTATTACCCATGTCAAATGGGTACAAACTTGCTCACCTGACAAAATATTCTACAACAGCATTGGAGAAGGAGGTTTTGTTCAAGGGCATCTCAATGAGACGTTCATTGCTTTCTAGGATCTCAGAATCATTCACAGCTGGTCGTGCAATGCAGTCTACGCTTGCTGACCCCTCCTATGATGATAATGAAAACATCACAGTGACTTGTTGCTGGAATGGCACCACAAGCTGGGTCAAATATAATTACATTTTCAGTATTTTATAGAGCAACCTTTTTTCCCCCAATTGGTTTCATAGCAGACGTTAAACAAGAAACCGTCGGAGACGGGTGATGCTCCCCAAAGGTTTTTTTGTCACAATATTGCACTACCGTAATCACTCTATGTTTTCGGACACTTAAAAATAATTCTTTTTTTTTCGTGTCCGAAAACTTAGATACGAAAAATATTAACAAAATACAGGTGTCCGAAAACTTAGAGTCGAAAATGGAAGTGTCCGAAAATAGCGTAAATTGTATCAATGACTACCGGTAATAGCATGCGCTTGTAAAATATCATGCCTTATAGTATAAATTACAGTTATACATGTTTGCACTGCATTTTAAATAATTGTAAATGCTAAATTTATTTGACAGAAAGTTACTACAAGGTTGTACTTTGACCAATGAGTTCAAAAATGAGCATGTGATGTACCGATACAGGCTTGTATCAACCTGTAATTAACCCAATAAAAAAAAGCAAACTATGAATTCTTTGTTGGTTCATTTCCGATAGTTGTTGTGTAACAGCTTCCATTGTTCTTAAAACGCGTAATACGGTGCATCACACTTCGAAACATTTAGCATTTGTCACAGTTATTTTACTGAGAAGGGGTAGTACAATTGCGGTAGATAATTGAACTGTTAATTGGCACTACCCCTGGTAATTGTCATAACGCTTATGCTTTCGGGCGAAACCATTGTTTAATACCGGTTTACAAGGTTATTTACCCAATAACGCAAAATTAATGTAATGGTACATTGCCCTCAGGCATGCACCCGCAATGTTTTATGATGTTAATCTGGTTGTAAAACCCCATGATCGAAGTGTCATTAGATATCAAAAACAGGTTCTAAATTTGGTAAAATAGCGCTGAAAAATATACTGTCCGACAACTTAGAGACATAAATAATGGACGAAAACTCGTGTGTCCAAAAATAAAGAGTCACGAAAAATAATTATTTTTGCTAAAAAAGGGGGTGTCCGAAAACTTAGAGTGTCTGAAAACATAGAGTAATTACGGTATATATTCAGATAAAAGGAAACGTCTTGAGGGGCATAACTTTGGACAAAATAATACGATGGATGGTTTAGCAACTTAAAAATTTCAAAGGGCCATAACTCTCTAAATAAATCATCTAACCAGAACCTACAAATAACATGCGCATCTCCGCAAGGTAGTTAAGCCTCCCATAATGCTTCATTGAATTCCAGTCAGTAGTTGGGGAGAAATAGCCAAGACAAGAATTGCTCTATATGTACAGTTTATAGAAAATTTCAAAGGGCCATAACTCTGTGAAAAATCATCCAACCATTACCGGCTGATAATATGCACATCTCCTGTTGGTAGTGAAGCTTCCCATAAAGTTTCATTGAATTCCAGTAATAAGTTGCTGAGAAATAGCTCGGACAAGAATTGCCCTATATGTACAATGGAAAATTTATAAGGGCCATAACTCTGTAAAAAAATCATCCGACGACAACCGGCTGATAATATGCACATCTCCTCTTGGTAGTGAAGCTTCCCATAAAGTTTCATTGAATTCCAGACATAAGTTGCTGAGAAATAGCCCAGACAAGAATTGCACTATATGTACAGTTAATGGAAAATTTCAAAGGGCCATAACTCTGTGAAAAATCATCAGACCAGAACCCGCTGATAATATGCACATCTCCTCTTGGTAGTGAAGCTTCCCATAAAGTTTCATTGAATTCCGGTGATTAGTTGCAGAGAAATAGCCCGAACAAAAATTGTGCATGGACGGACGGACACACGGACGGACGGACAGACGAAGCGGCGACCATATGCTCCCCCCCCCCAAATAATAACAATAATAAATGAATCCAAAATACGGACTTGCTTCTTCACATAGTACTTATTTCCAAAGTGATAATATACAACCAAATGCTTAGCCATATTATACCTAAAGATAAATGACTTTGGCAATTTACAATCAAGACTTAAATAAAGCATAGTTATCTTAAAGTAATTTATTTATGCAAACACAACAAGTTAATCAAATATAGGAATCTTTTGGACGGTTATATGACTATTATGTAATTCAAAACTGCATTTTGTTTTTAGCATAGATTCCTCATTATATATGTGATTCATAATGGCATTAATGAAAAAAATAATTGCTGGTAACCTAGCAACTATAGTTTGCTTATTGGATTCAAAATTTAAATGATTTTGTTGTAAAATCAAATGTTGTTTATATTGTACATTATAATTGCAACATCAAACGTCACATTATTGGGTTCTATGTTGTTGAGAAACTTTAATCATTGTTAAAGTGTAGATGTTAACCTTAACATATTTTGTATATGATTAACTAAGTCTTGCATATACATGTCTTTGTAAATTGATTGTATAATAAAAATACATTACAAATTGAATAAAGTCATTGAAACAGTAAATAACAAGATGCGTTTGTGAAACACAATGTCCCCCTATATGACGTTTGACCTTGGAGGATGACCTTGACCTTGTGAAGGATGACCTTGACCTTGACCTTTTACCACTCAAAATGTGCAGCTCCATGAGATACACATGCATGCCAAATATCAAGTTGCTATCTTCAAAATTGCAAAAGTATTCATAAAATAAGCGATTTGGGCCACATATATTTGACCTCTGACCTTGAAGGATGACCTTGACCTTTCACCACTCAAAATGTGCAGCTCCATGAGATACACATGCATGCCAAATATCAAGTTGCTATTTTCAATATTGCAAAAGTATTCATAAAATGAGCGATTTTGGCCACATATATTTGACCTCTGACCTTGAAGGATGACCTTGACCTTGACCTTTCACCACTCAAAATGTGCAGCTTCATGAGATACACATGCATGCCAAATATGAAGTTGCTATCTTCAATATAGCAAAAGTTATTGCAAAATGTTAAAGTTGGGCCAAACAGACCAACAGACCAACAGGGCAAAAACAATATGTCCCCCACTACGATAGTGGGGGACATAAAAATATTGTAGTCATGGATCCTGGGGAGTTTTTGTTGAATTGAACTCTTTTCAACACAAAGTGAAAATGGCTATATGCATAAACCAGTAACCAGTAACTTAGATTCTTCAGATTGTATGCTATTTATTTCCGCCTATCAGCAGGCTTGGAAATGAAACCTTTAAAGGGACTGTCAACCACGAATTACGAAAAGAGAAAATTAATGTTCTAAAGTACCATATTTTTTTACAATGATTAGTTTATATTGATTAAAATATCACGACTGGTATATTACATTACTTGAAAAAAGTTCATATTATCAGTATATTTGATAATAAAATTTTGCGATGTGAAATCGAAAGTACATCGCAAAAATAGGTGACATAAGGATATACACACTATAAATAACGCAAGTAGATTGATCATTTTATATATTAGATATTTACAATTCACTATGCATGTACAATTTGCATTTCTGGGTTTTACCACGTGACGATGATGATCAATCTACAGTACTGGCGTTATTTATAGTTAACTGGTAGTTACTTGGTAGACATACCCAGTAAAATTTATTACCAAATATACTGAACATATGAAAACTTAACAACTTTTTTCAAGTAATGTAATATACCAGACGTGATATTTTAATCAATATAAACTAATAATTTTTAAAAATACAGTATTTTACAACTTTTCTTTTCTTCGTCGTCGTGGTTGCAAGTCCCTTTAAAACTTGATTCTATTAAGAAATGTTTGTTATTGAATTTTAGTTTCCTAGTGGACTACAAACAGGCCAAAACGTGCCACTGAGGGGTAATGGGTTAAAAAAAGAACCAATGTCTCAAAGGTGTCCTTACAGCATGTCTCTCTGCCCATTCCTCTAGACTCTTCAGGTTAAAGGAGGCCCAGTCTCCGCTGTAGTGATCATTTCTGCAGGGAAGAATCTCAAGAGTAACACAAACACTTTGCAATGTACATCAATCTTTTATTTATTATTAAGTTATCATGTACAGTGTTTTTTTTACAAATAGGAAAATGGTGGTGGGGCCCGTCCAAGGGGAAAAACGCGTCGTTTTTTAGGAAAAGGGGAAAATTAAAAATTCACTCTTTTATATGTTATGATATTTATTATATGAATACACATGTACGTGTATGTATGAATGCCATATTCACAACTGAATTTCTCTGTCCTTTTTCTTAAATATATATCAATGATTTTTCAACATTAGTTTCAGACAGTTCAGCCTTCATGCACAGTCTCAGTTTTCCTAGCCATTTTGAGTCTAATTGGGACTTTTTAATCAATAAAATGGCAAATTTGAGCATATTTTATCTTAAAATGGACCAAATTGGAATGTTTTTATCAACCAATATTGACACAATATAGATACATCAGGTCTTTTCCTGGAGATTTTGGGAAAAATGCAATTCATATGAAAAGTCCACAGATGTGGGAAAAACTAATTTAATAGAACTCTTTATAATAATTCAAAATCATATTATTTTTTATATACTTTATTACTTGTTTATGAAAATAATTTGAGATATATTTTTATCATTAGAGTTCTTTGTAATAAAAAAATAAATAAATTGTTTTTTGTTTTTTTAAAGTTCTGGAGGGGATTTTTTCTATAAAATTGGGGAAAAATATACACTCTATTTTAAGGGGAATGGGGCCGAATATTGGCCCCAAAATTGCCTTAAAAAACACTGATGTATTACATAAGCATTCAGTTTCTACATAAATCTATAATTGAATTGCATAAGGTTTCATGCATTTAATGTGAACTTTTATATTTAAATAATAAAGCATTTAAGTTAAGTATTAAAGTAAATGTAATAATGACTCTCATATAATCAAACAATTCAAACAGAACTTTTTGTTAAGAATAATTGGTTTTACATACTTATCCAAATGAAGAACTCTCTGTCCAATTCTGGAGAATGCTGCAGCAACAATGCTCTCAGGCATGCCTATGATAAAGAAAACAAAATGACCAATTGAAATAATAAAATATCCTTTAGAATTTACTGAAGTGCAGTTAAAAGAATTATGCAATTAAGCCTAAACTGAATGGTTATTTGTTCGAAAATGCATACGAGTATCAATTTTAAATAAATTCCCATCCTCCCAAACATTGACAGCATTAAAAGTCCACAACTTCTAAATAGTTATTTTTAGTGGACTTATTAAACTCATGGTCCCAACAAGAGTATTACGGATATATGTAATCACAGGGGTTTAGCTGTTGATCCCCACTGTCACAAACTGGGACAAATTTTCAAAAGTGGCGACAAATTTTTCAAAGTGGCGAATTTCATGAATGAGATATTATTGTAGATTGTGCTAATCTGTATGAAAACACGCAAATTCGTTGAATTGATATCCCCCGCCAATATGCTTCTGGACATAAACGTGTTATATTTAACACTCAAAAAAGCATTTTTTCAAGATACAAAGGGCCATAACTCCGTTATTAACAGATGGTGTACAATGCCATTTGGCGTGCATCATCCTAGTATCCATATATATATACTCATACCAAGTTTCAATGAAATCCGTCAAAGCACTTCCAAGACAGTGATTTTTTTTGCTCAAATTTACAGCCGAATTTCGGCTGCTTCCCAATCGCAAAAATACACGTTTTTTCCCAAAATTCTGACCAAAATTTCCCAAAAAAAACCCAACTTCCAAAAAAAAAAAAAAAAAAATTTTTTTTTTTTTTTTTTTTTTAGAAAGAAGTCTCATATAACTTAATTATGATTTCAAAAATCTAGGTCTCAACTTTATTTTTTAAACATCTTACAAAATATATAACTTGAATTTAGTCATTTTTGTCCATATATCATTCCCAAACTTGCCACTTTTATTGATTAAAGAAAAAAAACAATTGACCAGACTCCTTTTCTAGAAAACTCCCTGAACATGCACTTAAAAACAATATCACTTCTGTACTTATAATCCTATTTATAATGCTGAATTTTTCCCAATTTCATGGTTTATCGCGCTATTTTTCCCAATTTCACGGTTTATCGCGCTTATTTTCCCAATTCAAATGGCACAGGCTGTAACAAATTAAAGCAAAAAAAATCACTGCAAGATATGGCTAAGTCGGACGGATGGAAAGACGGACGGACAACGCCAAAACAATATCCCTCGGCCGATGGCGGGGGATAATAAATCTTGTTTAGTTCATAACTGAAGCATATTAATTCATCACAATGCATGATAACAAGCCCTAAGAGTATTGTTTGTTATCAGAAGGGATTGACATGGTTAGAAAGATTATTTTGGATGTCACAGCATCTGTTTCAGGCTTGTTAGACACAATCACACTCCATTAAAATAAAAATAGCACTATTTATTTTTTAATCTTCTGACTTAGTTAATGATTTTGTTTGGAATATAGTGATTATGAATTTAAAATATCAAATGCAAAAATTTATTGAAGCATATTACTTATTTTGGAAATGCCAATTCCTTTTCTTTCCAAAATGAGGCTAAATTACACCAAAGAAAAAATGTATTTGTTTTGTATGGTATTTCTGATCTTAAAAACACTGTAAGCCCTTTATAATGATTTATTTTAACATGAAATTGGGACAGACATTTGTAATTTCAACAAATCAAGATCTTGTTTGGAAGGAGGATTTAGCATTCCACATTTAAAGTGTTTAAAGTATCATATTGTCATATATTTCTGCGACCTGATGATTCTTGCAATAATGGGGATATTATATTATGAGTTGAAATAAAGTGAAATTAATAAATATCTCCTATTATTAACAATTCAAAAGTTGAATTTCAATCATGAGGATGGAATTTACGCTTCACTACGCAACAGTGCTCACTCTGGCCTTCAGAAAATAATAGCCATATTTTTTTTCCTTAAAAAAATAATAGCCAAAACATATGCGGACTTTTCCGCAAAACGGTACTGAAGGCAAAAAGAAAGAAAAAACCATGAATCTCATTTTATATATGTTTTATTAAATGTATATCTATTGGATTCAAGTTATAATATATATATATACTTAAAAATAAGCATAATATCAGTGTGTCATTTTCTTATAAAATATTATCATGGCTTTACAATAAAGAATACAATCAATGTTGTGGGTGTGACTTAATAAACCAGATCTCAGCTACAGTTACATACACATAAGAATTAAGGGCAGAGGCCCCAACCCACCCAGAGCACTAATTATACTATTTTTTTTTTAGTTTTTCCAATTGCAATTTTTGGTGAACACTCGAAATATTATAAACCACACCTTCCGTATCACCGCATGTGTATTCGTCATTCTTTTTTTGCTGTTATGAACTTCGAAAATAAATCATAATGGACGAAAAAAATACAGTATCCGAAAACGGTAATCCGAAAAATCGTACGCGTTTTGCACATGAAATATGCATAATATAAAATATTAATATGCATAATCTAAAATGTGCATATCGTTCGACTACTTTATCTCTTAATACGGCGTTTGCCATCGGCCGCAATATTGTAGGCAGAGGCCAATATCAATTGTAAATGATTTATTCCAAAAATAACACTTTCGCAATGCCGATCATGTTTACATCAATTAACGTCACAGCGCGTGAGTTAAAATACACCACCTTAGTGTAATTCCAAACACGTGTTTCGTTAAAATTAGCTGACCATGGCATATGCCGGGTCCCTTTGAATTGGGAAAACCAGGTTACCTGGTAAAAAATTGGAATCATATGTTAAAGCAGACGACAAACAGCGGTAATTACGGGGATAATTAGTTGATGGCGATTAAATAATTATTTCATCAAGCAATGTTCAATGTAATCTAATTGCAGAAAAAACGGCGTGCAAAACAAAACCAGCCAACAATATTAGCGGCGATTTTTCAATAATGACGATTAAATAATAATTGGCGAAAAATTAACAAAGATCTAACAGTTACCGATAATTGGTAAAGCACAGGGAGATTAAAGACGTTTTTTCCGAAATATATCAATGCTGTCGGACACTGATTGAGAAAAATGCTCTAGGCCACAATGTCGCAGAAGTTATTGACGCGTGTATGACAATACACAGGGTCGAGTGTGTACACAGGTAATCTCGTTATCGATTTTTCCTGCTTGATGGCCCGATTTGCAGGCGTTTCGCATTCGCCGGACAACATTTAGAGGCAATTTGTTTTTTTATGTAGGCGGATAAAATAATCGCCATTTTTTTCTAGACAATTTTAAGAAATAATAGCCAGTTGGATAAAATAATCGCCATTGGCGATAATGTCTGGCAGCAGCGTGAGCACTGACGCAACCAGTGATTTTTGCCGCGATTCTCCCATCACCGCGATCAATGCAATGTGACAAATGGTGGTGATTCTGAGTGACAAGAAAATTTGGGTGATCACTCAGCAATTCCATGGTGACCGTCGCTCAATGTATCTCGGTGTACGGCAATCAGCCCGAATCACCGGGAACCGCTGCGATTCAACTTTTGTCGCTGAATAGAAGTATTCGGCAACATGGGAATCGGAAATATGCATTTGGCAAACTGGGATACAATGTAAACAAGGGCTGTTTGTTAAACATGCATGCCCCCCATATGGGCTGTCAGTTGTAGCGGTTGTTGAATACGTTTTTTGTCACTGTGACCTTGACCTTTGACCTAGTGACCTGAAAATCAATAGGGGTCATCTGCCAGTCATGATCAATGTACCTATAAGTTTCATGATCCTAGGCCTAAGCATTCTTGAGTTATCATCCGGAAACCAATTTACTATTGCGAGTCACTGTGACCTTGACCTTTGACCTAGTGACCTGAAAATCAATAGAGATCATCTGCCAGTCATGATCAATGTACCTATGAAGTTTCATGATCCTAGGCCTAAGCGTTCTTGAGTTATCATCCGGAAACCATCTGGTGGACGGTCCGACAGACGGACCGACATGTGCAAAACAATATACCCCCTCTTCTTCGAAGGGGGGCATAATAACTGAAATAATAAATAATCTGCCCATAAGGAATTGGCATGGACTATATTATTATTAATAGGGTCTGATATACAGACATGTAATGATATTTTTACCTTGCCCCAGAATCAAAGATTGCTTTTTAATTTTGAATTGAAGGACATCTTATAGAATCAGGGTTTGAGTATATAATCCAAGAAATCTTCCATATAGCCTGAATTTATGGTCCATATTTTTGTTAACATGATGCTTTAATGGATGATTCCAACATCCTAGGAGGAAAAGCAAGGGCGTCAATCAAAAAGTTTAAATTTTGCATGTAGTGATACAGTTTTTCAAACAGTTTTTGAAAAACTGTATCACTACAGGCAAAATTTGAACGTGTCAGTTATATAAAATACACTTTTATGTAACCCTAGAGTCATTGCTTCAATAAAATGGAACACTGGCGTAAACATTAATTATACGAACCTGTGCCCAAAACAACTACGTCGAACTCGTTTGGAAGGTCCATTTTCGATAATTTGCCAACTCCTTACACTGTATCCACATTTACGAACTTATTTATTCTGTTCATTAAAATAATTACATATCACGTAATAAAACTTAAATTTAAGTTCAATAAGGCTATGTAATCAACAACAATTGTAAGCGATAAACAACACGAAAATTGGGAGAACTTTGAATCCGAATATTATAAATATAGCTCAGTTTGAAAACGAAAGCGGAAGAAGAGGCCACAATACACCAACATTTTGTGCTAAAGAAAAAGTAGGTGTGTATTTTTCAGATTATAAAATATATGCATTAGTTGATTAATTAAATCAGACACTTGTATAAAATCAATTTCAATTCCTCAAAAAGTATTTATTCTTCTTTTAATGAAGTTGGTTTTATTTGTTTATCGTGACGTCAGTAATAAATGACCGGTTAAATGACTAATTAGCCAACAATACTAATCATTGTTATTTGAATTAAATATAATGAGTACTACACAAAGGGGTCATAGCTTTGGTAAGGCAAAGCCGATCAGTAATAATCTTTTATGAGGGATTTTTTTTCTTTAAAACATGGTTAGAAAAAATAATATATGAAATGGTGGATTATTTAATATTGTCTATTGACATCTAAATTGTTTATTATTTGTTCTGACTCCTAATCCTATACTATAGTCTATAGCTCAAAATGTCGCTTTTTGCATGAACAGATCTAGTTTGTCTTCTGTAAATTTTTGTAAAGCAATACATTACTAACTATGTTTCATTCAAAGGATAAGTAATGGTTGAACAATAATAAGTTAAGGTATTAGACATTTAACACTTTTCACAATTTTATTATTTTTTTAGATAATACTTATCTTAATTTAAATTGTTATATTTTCAGCAGATCATTATACTAAAATTTACAAGATGATTTTAATCCCCCCAAAAGTGTTATTATTTTTCAGCTTTTTGAAGAAACATTTAGAATGATATTAGGAAAAGCTCAGTTTGGGGTTTCTACATTTTTTGCGTCGAGTCACTCAAATGACAAATGTGGGGCCAATGGTCTTCCGCTGACTCCAAACTCCATCAAGATTGTTGGCAGATTTCAGTATTTGAAGACACTCAATCATCCAAATGTATGCAAGTACCTGGACTGCGTAAGAGGCAAACATGGTATGCACAATTGTAACATTTAATTAAATTGTGCAGTAATTATTATTTACATTGCATAGATGAATAATTGTAGTATTTTATTGGGTGTTTTGTAACTTATAATACAGGTTAGAAACTATAAACAATAAATTTTACACATTTTAATGTTCACTTGGTTTTGTTTGTAGAAAGACTTATGTTGGTACAAGAACACTACACAAATAACTTGGAGATCGCAAGAAAGACTGGAAAATATCAAAGGTAACAATTTAAATTAGAAGAATTGATATTTCTGCTATTCTTTTCAATTTATGAGTGAACATATATCCACAATAGAGGAAAAGTCTTAATTACTTTCATCAATGAATTAATTAAGCAGACCTTTATTAATCAAGATAAGTATATTTAGACAATATACAAATGTGTAGGAACCTGAACATTTAGAAAAATCAACAGATAAAAAGTGATTTCAATTTAGTGATGTGATTTGCAACAAAATATTTTTCATAATATATTATACATTATCTGATTTGTGATTATTAATTGAAACCAACAAAATGGTAATTTATACAAATTTGGAGATGAGGATTTTGGGGAGGGGGGGGGGGGGTGGGGGGCAGTTCACATTTCATTTTTTAACGTCATAAATTAAATTACTTACAAAATTATAAAATTTGGAATAGTTTAAGATATTATAATAATAAAAAAAGCAATGCAGGACCTGGGATTCAAACCAAAAGCTCACATTTTACTTTAAGATCCAATCTCCATGCAGAGTAGCCGCTCCATGCTCTCACATACAATCTCTGCCATCACAAGACAATCCTTTTAGATCTGGAAGGATTTTATTTTTTTGTTTAAGTTTTATATTATAAAAAGTAGTATCATATTTTTATGAATTTTTAAACTTGTGTATAAGTTTAGGTTAATATTTTTTTATCTAAATTAAAAAAAGTAAAAATAACAACTTGAAGATTATAATAACACATGGTTTCGGCTATCAATCACATTCGTCATGGTTGGTTATAACATCAGGGATTTGATTTAGCCATGATGGTTCCAGTCAAATGATCAAGCCATGATGGTTCCAGTCAAATCTCTGTGCTGGGGTTGTATAACCCAAGAGAGGCTTTTGAATTGCAATGGCAGTGATTTTTTACCTCAAGAGGAAAGGTGGTGGGGCCCTTCTGGAGGGGACTTTTATGAAGAAAGGGGAATCATAATTTTTAGATAAGAGCGTTTCCGTTCCGTTTCCGTTAGCATAAGCGTGCAAATGTTAAAGTTTTCGTACTACCCCAATTATTTTCATTGTCCCTTGACATATTGCTTTCATAATTATGGCCCCTTTTCCACTTAGAATATACAGCAAATGTTAAAGTTTTCGTACTACCCCATTTATTTTCATTGTCCCTTTTGTCATATTGCTTTCATAATTTGCATACTTGTTAACCAACATCACCCCAACCTATAAACAAGAGCAGACAACTCTATCAAGCATTTTGTCATAATTATTGTCCCTTTTATACTTAGAATATTCATATTATTGATAAATCTATGTTAAAGATTGTGTACTACCCCAAATATTTCCTATATCCTTTGACATATTGCTTTTATATGTGGCATACTTGTTAACCAACATGACCCCAACCTATGAACAAGAGTAGACCACTGTATCAAGCATATTGACATAATTATGGCCCCTTTTACACTTAAATAATTGAACATTTTGCTTAAATTGCCATAACTTCTTTATTTATGATCACATTTTATTATTACTTTGACAAAACAACACTTACCTGAATACCACAATGGATTCCACCCAAACAATACCCCACGCCCCTACCCAGAATCCCTCCCCCCACCCCCCCCAATTTTTGTTTTGTTTTGTTTTTAAACATCATCTAATAAATTACCCCACCCCACATTATACCCCCCTCTAACCCCTCTCACCCCCCACCCACCCCCTACCCCCCCCAATTATTTTTTTTAAACATCATCTAATAAATTACCACACCCCACATTATACCCCCCTCTCACCCCCCTACCCCCCCCCCCATTTTTTTTGTATTTTTCCTTTTTTATTTTTGAAAGATCATCTAATAAATGACCACACCCCACATTATACCCCCTCTTAACCCCCCCCCCCCAAAAAAAAAAACTATATTTTTTTTTTCCTTTTTTTATTTTTAAAAGATCGTCTAATAAATTATTGAATATGAACAATTTCCCCATGATGGCTTACGTTATACTGTCAAGCACTCGAATAGTCGAGCGCGCTGTCCTCTGACAGCTCTTGTTTTATATTCTAATTGACTTTAATAAAGCAGTAATATACTTAAATATAAATGCTAAAATTAATAAACTGCTCAAACTTGATGTGCAGAAAATAGCTAGGATTGTGTACACCTACTGTTAATTTACTCCCAGTAATTGTTTTCCAAATGTAGTTGAATTAGTTTTTCAAAATAAAGGTTACATGGAGCAGGGAATATTAAGGTCATTATAGTGGAAAAATATATACCTTTTTAGTAGGGCAATGGTGATAAATTTTGGCCCAAAATTAGCCCTAAAAACAACTTTAAATAGTTATTGAAACACCCTCTTGATAATACAAGTGTTTGATAAATATTCATTGAAAACCGCTATGAATGCTATTTTTTTTATTTCGATTGATTATTCTCAATCAGTAAACAAATATTTTTAAGATTTCAGGAGGGTTATTTTGATTGTTTGAATATAATTCATACATTCATTGACAATGACACATTTATTAAAAATTGTATTTCACAGTTTGTGAACAAGTCCCTTTAAAACTTATTCATCTCCATTATCCGCCTGCATACCAAGTTGCTAAATCTACAAGGAGGAAAGTTTTGTAGTAATTTTTTTGCATCTATTTGTACAGGGAGGAAAGTTTATTACGTCTTGGTTTTGAAGTTCTACAAGGTCTTACTTACCTGAACCGCCATGGGGTCACACACAGAAACCTGTCTTATCAAAACATCCTCTTTGACAGTGAGGTAATGTGTATATTTTACAGAAAAGGGTTAAAATTTAGGCTTAAACCAGTTTTAGCAATTTTATTGCTAAAAATTGTTAGAAATTAATATGGATTATATCGTGTGTATGATACCTGAATTTCAATCACAAGGTTCAGTGTTTGTAACTCGCTCTGGTTGAATTTATTAGATCTCTTTAAAAGTACTCATAAAGATATCAATAAGCTAGAGACTTTTGAAGCCTTCAAGCTGAAATAAAAACTTATAAACTTAACAAAGGCTGTGTCGTGAATTTATGTGCAATGCATGCTGCATTCTAATTTATTGAGCCTTACTTGTTTCATAGTTATAGTACTGGTAATTACTGGTGGGTACAAATATAAGAAACTGTAATGCACAACTGCACACATAAATATCCTGGTACTTTGTGAAATTTATGTTGGATTAAGTTTATTCAAATTGCACAAAGTAAAACCTCAGCTGCAGAGCATGGAGAGAAGCTTTATTAAAACATATCGTCCTTCATTTATTGCAAGGAAAAAATGAATTTAAACCTTTACCACTTACATGTAGATACCTATTTTTACGCATTTGTAGTCCCTAAGAAAGATACATTTATGTAAAGACCTTTCTTACAAGATTCAAGTTTTAAAGGCTTAAACCCCTAGATACTGATGAGCAGCAAACAGCATAAAAATTGAACAGACTGCGAGTTACTCTAACTCGCAGGCTGTTTTGGTTTTATGCTGTTTGCACATAGCCAATTTCGTTTCGCTTCTGAGTGGTAAAGGGTTAAAACAAAACGTCCTTTATGTATTTCAAGGAAAAAATGAATTTAAGAATTTGTGTTGCTCTTTTCAAGGACAAAGTGAAGCTGTTAGATTGTGGCGTGTATTACATGACAGATTATGGTGCTACAGTGCGGTTCCCAATAGGGTGGGTTTTACCTCTTCTGTTCTTCTGTTGCCATTTTGTTCTGAATGTAATATAAGAAGTTTATTTCTGCAGTTGCATACTTTATGGAAAGAAATGAATATGAATCACATCTGACTTATTATTAAGATTACTTTGTTCTTGCTATGTTCATATATGGCACTCTTTATTTGCTTGTATTTTCCAGTGGACACAATTGCCATACTATCCTTTTCAAGAACCCTGAATAAACTTCTTTTATGATATGTTAGATATTTTGTTTACATTGATGTTGAATGCATTTTATTAAATGGATAAGATATTTTGTTTAAATTGATGTAGAATGCATTTTATTAAGTGGATATTAAAAATCACTTACTAGTTTTATTGCATTGCAGAACTGTTTTTAGTTCACATGTGCAATGCACAAGGTGTGCTATTGGGACTGCCTTTTGTCTGCAAAGTGTTGTCATTTGTGTGCAAACTTTTCATTTAAAAAGACATTTCTGTCTGAACTGCTGGGCAGATTTAATCCAAGCATTACTGGACTAATCTTTGGATGTCACTGTCAAAATTTTTCAAATAGTTGCGGTCCCCCTTATATGCAGGTCACCTGCAGAGCTAAAAATATATTTTTTTTTTTTTTAAATTAACATCTTTGTGTAACCTGTAAGGGTCAGGGGTTTAGTATGTTACATTGTCTACTGGTCCTCTATTAAATTTGTTCAAATCATACCTCTGGGGTAAAACCTGGCAACATCACAGGGGTTACATGATTAAAAAGAATGATAAACATATTACTTTAGAAGTCATCTCTGAATCCACAAGTCTCTTAGCTTTTATATCTGATATAAATTATCAGATATCATTCCAACAAAGAGTTTATTCAAATCATGCACCTTGGATCAAATGGGGCCATGCCCCAGTATGCACATTAATTTTGAGATGTATATAGTAAAAATATATATTATTGTTTCTGAAACCCCAAAGGACCATGGTTAAATGTTTGATGTGTAAGATCTCCCAGTGGTCCTCTACTCAGTTGGTCCAATAATTCCCCAGGGGACAAAAGTGGCAACACCACTGTGATCAAATGAACCTTGTTCTGTGAAAACTGGGCTTAATGCATGTGCGTAAAGTGTCATCCCAGATTAGCCTATGCAGTCCGCACAGGCTAATCAGGGATGACACTTTCCGCTTTTATGGTATTTTTAGTTTCAAGGAAGTCCCTCCTTGCCGAAAATCAAGTTTAGGCGGAAAGTGTTGTCCCTGATTAGCCTGTGCGGACTGCACAGGCTAATATGGGATGACACTTTACGCACATGCATTTAGCCCAGATTTCTCAGAACAAGGCTCAAATGATCTATTCAGAATTAGGTACTAAGTAAATAACTGTAAAAATTTGCTCTATGAAATGACAAATCCCAGAGCTTTGATATTTGGTATGAAACAACAGACAGACATCTTGCACAAAGTTTGTTCCAGTCATGTCTTGGGGTCAAAACCGACCATGCTTTTGTGGTCACATTATTTCTATAGACTATAGACTATGTTTTTTAAAATCACAAATCCCAGAGCTTTGATGTTGCATATGACACAGCAGATAGAGGTCCTGTACATAGCTTGTTCATGGGGTTAAAACTTGCCATGTCCAATTGTCACATGATTTTTATAGACTTGTGCAGTAGACAACTTCTTTTCTGAAACAACATGCGACAGATGTTTTATATTTGGTGTGTACATTTGTATAGTGGTCCTTTACTATGTTTGGTTAAAAACCTGCCCTTAGACCCTAAATTGGCCATGCCCTGGTGGTCCCATGATCTATATAGACTTGTTTGGTAAATAACTTGATTAATCTTCTCTGAAATTGCAATAATATTTGGTGAAACATTGTCAAGTGGACCTCTACTATTTGTTTAAATCACACCAGGGCTAAAAACTGGCACCAATGATCACTTGATATGTATATATGGACCTGTATGGTAAATACATTTAAAATCTTCTCTCTAACTTCAATGGTCAGGAATAAAATATTTGATGTGTAACATGCTACTTAGTTGGTTAAAATTCCCCTATGGTGGAAACTGCCCCTGCTTTAGAGGCCTTTTTTGAGGTGTGAGAGTGAAATGTTTTATATTTAATTATGCAGCATTAAAACTTATTGTGGTGTTGTTTGAAACCACAAACCACACAGCTTTGGTATTTTGTATGTGCCATCATATTGAAGTGTAGTGGATATGGTGTGTCCACCTAGCGACTTGCAGATGATTGGTTTGATCCCCACTGTTGGAGCGTTTTTAGATCTCCCCAAGAGACACCAATTACTGATTCTAGTCCTAGGAAATGGACTCGAGTGTGTTTCAAATAAACATTCGGCTTTCTATGCCATCAAGCTAAAATAAATAAAACTGGCTGTTTTCTAATACACAGGTAAGCGATAGAGGGCCATCATGGCCCTCTTGTTTTCATGGACCATGGAGTGAGAGATTGCACCTATTGTGTGTTTTATTCCTGTATTTGTCTTATAATCATTGGAAAATATGTGCCTTTTTGAGTTTGTGATCGTTTGCAGACACCTACTGTTATGCCAGAGTACATGGCTTGAGAATTTAAGATCTTCTGCAAGTGGTTACAACTTAAAAAGTGTTTTTGCAATAGTATATTAAAAAAACATAAATAAATAAATATTTATAGTATATTGTAACCCACATCATCATAGGCTTTATAATATATATCTACCAGCGCTGCTTTCACCCAAGGTGGATTTCCATGAACCAGAACAAGTTTATGAAGAAGTAAAGTCTAGGCCATATTTGGGATTGATTTTACAGAATTAAACACATTTTAACCAAATCGACTGCTTTTATATTTGTTTACACATCGCTTTCTTCAACTGCTGATGGACTTTAAATGTTATTAATGCAGAAAGATGACCTACATGAGCCCAGAGGTGTTCAGCTTTGGCCCAGTGAAGATAGATGATGACACAGAGTTGTCTACCCTGCCCTCCTCCAGCCCAAAAGTGGACGTGTGGTCTCTTGGATGTATCCTGCTGGAGCTTGTTACAGTTAGTTAGGATTTTTGAAAAAAAAAATTATGCCCCTGCCATGCTTATGACGAAACACATGTTTCTGCAGAACTTAGATTTAATAGGACATTAAAAAAATTAAAACACTTAAAGATTTTACCTTATGCAAATACATGTACATGTAGTGAATAATTTTAGGCGATCGATAATTCACTGACCAAAATTGACAGTAGTTATTTGATTGTGTGTGTGTTTACTTTTCAAACACACCTTGAACACAAAATGCCAACAAAAAGGAAAGAGCTTAGTAGTGATGTTATTATAAAAATGTCATAATCACAGCATGTTTCACAGTTAATGTATTACAGATGTTTACATTTTGTGCAGAAAAATGAGCTGGTAGGATTCAGGAATATCCACTTTATTCTGAAAAATTGATTTATATTTACTTTATATATTTAATTGCTTTAGTGAATATTATAATATACATTGCATATTGTATTAAATTATATTATATTTTTATATGCCAATATTTTTCAGGGGAAGCAACTGTGGAAAGATTCTTCATTGCAGAATATTATCAAAAAAGTTACAACTCTTGCAAAGAATGGTATTCATCATGATTTTATCTCGCTCAGTTTTCATATTTGCATAAACTCTAAAAAATAAAGATATAAAGTAGATTGGGGCTATGATTGAAGAGCAAAATCTGCCCTCTCATATGTTTGTGAAACACATGGTGATAAAGCTCATTGAAGGGGCCTTTTCACAGATTTGGGCTGTATTGAAGTTTGTCATTAAATGCTTTATATTGATAAATGTAAACATTGGATCTTAAATGCTCCAGTTAAAAAACAATATTTGTAATGTAAATATGTACAAAATAATGTTTATTTTTCAGCGTTCAACATAAAATGTTTCATTTGTGATAAATGTAATATAAAAATTACACTGATTTTATTTCTTTACAATTTATTAAAATATATACCTATATCTTGATTATTTTCAGAGGATGATGCTTTCAACTTCTTTGTACAAGAAATACAGTGCGAAAATGAAATAAAGGTAACATGTGAGCTTAACACCCTCATACATTCTGTTTAATACTGGGTGAAACATGTATAGAGAATGCTAGTTAGTGTTGAATACTAAGGAATACCATAAACGACAGCCTACTGTCTACCGCCAACTGCTTACTGTCAACTGTCTACTGCTGACTGCCAACTGCTTACTGCAAACTCTCTACTGTCAATTATACTACTATAGTTATATTGTCTACTGCCAACTGCCAATTATCTACTGCCAAGTGCTTACAGTCAACTGTCTTCTGCTGACTTCTAACTGTAAAAAAAATAAAGTTTTTGCCAACACTTAACAGGGGTCATAATGTTTGCCCTTGTTGATCCATCCGTTTTCGCGATGACCAATCACTTGCTATTGGGTGGGTTTGTTTGTGTAAATTTAGGCGGAAAGTGTCGTCCCTGATTAGCCTGTGCGGACTGCACAGGCTAATCTGGGACGACACTTTACGCACATGCATTGTGCCCAGTTTTTTCAGAACACTACTCTTATCATCGTCCTCGTCGTCATTGTTGTCATCACCGTCATCTTTTTTCTAATACTTTTCGATCTTATACTAAGCTATGCAGTTTTACTACGGTCATATAAAAATATGTAATATTTTTAATCACCGCCATCATAAACAAATCATCACCGTTTGCGTTGAGTAAGTGTATCATTTTATTGATTGTACACTTTTAGTAGAAAGATAGCATAACATATCGGCCCTGTGCATATTTACAAATAGTAATACTGGTATATGTATTGATGTGTTTAAATGAAAATATACAATCACGACATATGCTCATGTGCGTCGGATATTATTAAGGCACATTATATTGTTAATGTACTTAAACTTGTACCTTTCCATAATGAGTAATTCAGTTAACACTTGAAGATGTATTCAAGTGTATAGGTAAAACTGCGTTCACCGTTTCATGTGCTAAATTTTTACAGGGATTGAAGGAATCAACTTTACAACTACTGAGGCTTTGTTTAACAGTGAATCCAAAAAATAGGTAAATTCTACATATTTGTTTAAGTTGTTTTAACATTTGTTTCCTTTTTATTGTAAACAAAGCTCAATATGATCGTTGGAATAGAAACTTTATATTCTATCATTTGATAAATAATATGCATTTTCAGGCCAGCTCCCTGCGAGTTATTGCAGCACGAGTCTTTTGTGCAGTGTAATCTGAAACAGGTAAGATCGTCTGTGTAATTCTGTCAATGAACATTATCATTGAAGTTGCAAATATATTCGGCAGACCTACCTTTAAGGAACCTTTTCACGTTTTGGAAAATTGACAAAATTGAAAAAAAATTGTTTCAGATTTGGAAATTTTCGTTGTAGTTATGATATTTATGAGGAAACAGTAATACTGAACATTTACCATGCTCTAAAATATCCATTATATGCATATGTTGACGATTTAAAAACCAGAAAATATAAAGGGTTGCAACGCGAAACGATTGAATAGTTTGGAGAGTTCTGTTGTTATCGTTATATTTTGTGACACTAAGAGGATTGCCAATAATAAGTATAAAATACATCACTCACTGCATGAGTACAGATGGCCGAGTAGTCTAAGGGGTAGTACTTGTACTTCAGGGGTCAGTGGTTCTAGCCCAGTTGATGGTTTCTTTTTTTAATTTTATTCTTATTTTTTTTACTGGAGCTTTTTTAGATCCAACGTTTACATTTATCAATATGACAAACTTCAATACAGCCAAAATCTGTGAAAAGGTCCCTTTAAGACCAAAAACATTGTGTGACATTATTTTCAACCACAAATGTCTTAAAAAGACAATCGGAGTTAAAATTAACATCGAGGTCATTTTGTCTCAAATTATACAACAGCAGGAACAAGACGAATGGTAAGTTGTCTCCTCGGATCCCTGATTTTTGCTCCATATTAGCGAGATTTCTTGAAAACTAATTATTCGGACTCCATGACCTATAGTTAATTTGAGATTAACTCAATTATCATCAATAATATGTATCGTGAATAATGGGATAATATACCATTTCGTACTTTTATCACTAAAGATAACCTTAATCTGAAACGTTAATTGCTGGTGTAGACCTCCCGTGCTCCTTAATACAGATGATTAGTATCTATAATTACAGATGTATCATCCTGGACGTCATAGCTAGTATAACGTGTGCGTGAGCTACCAATGTTGACATGGAATGCGGATTGTATAGAATAAACATCCGCCTTTACCATCAGTCAATTGATAAATATAACTTTAGAGAGTATCCGAACATGATTGGATCGATACGCAGTATCCTGTTCGAACGCTTCTACGATGACTGCTTTCGTAGATAAATGACCTGATCTGATAAATGATATGATCTGATCGTGTACGTTTCTTTTTGTAGGTTATATGACTAGTTTTTCAGTAAACGAAAGTAGAAATCTGAACATACATCATTTAAGTTTTTTTTTATAATATTACATATGTTCAGTTCTTAGGTATACATCGATAGTATGTTTGTAACTTTATTTTCACTGCTTACAAATATGTTAAGTTAAATCTCCCACATTAAGTGTTTTCCACCAAACAGTCGTATTTTTCGACAATATATAGCATGTACACTGACCTCGCCAATAGTGATCCTGAAACATTTTACTCAGAGATAGATTTATGTTCGGAATTAATAATGTCCATGGTAGGTTTCGGAAAATTTAAGTTTATGGGTTGTTCATGCAAAGCTAATAATGTATAAGCTAATGAAACCACAATACATTTCGTGATTTTATGTCGGACAGGGTAGCTCCTGACCAGACTGCGCATACTGACCTGGAGATACGCTGACCGAATATGGTATAAGACCCATTTTCGCATGACGCGGTCATATGACTGATTCGGAATATTGCAAATGCTATTACATAAAGTTAACCATGATCAATAGTGCTGAGCAAATGAGATTGAACAACAACCCTCACACAACAACAACGTCTTTTGAATCCCATTTACAACAACGTTAAATAATAGTACAAATGGCTGATTTTGCATTTTTTTATTTGAAATTCGGCCCTAAAGACACAAAGTACTGGTTCTACGAAGGTGGCCGAGTCTATAGTGTACTGACAAGCGTTTGTCCATTAGTGATATCTACCTGAAATTAATATGGTTAAAAGAATATGTTGCTGACGTTGACGTGAATAAGAACATTGAAGCGAAAATATTGACGATAGCTCCCTCTGTAAGAACATCTTGTTATAGAATAGAAGATCGGTCAACAGGCTGTATCGATTGCAAATTGCGAATATCCACTTTAGGCAATAAATAAGTGTTGTCACTGATAAGCATGTGGCCAGTTAAAAAAGAAGGGACTTGGCTGATATATTTCGTAATGCGCTGCGAGTTGGCGTTGATTAAGGTCGTTAGATGCTGCAGAAAATTTCCGTAAAGCTACGGATACCGGTACTTCTTAAAGTATTGTCGTTGCGACGGCGGAACCTGCGGCACGGTTCCGACCCCTATTAATGTTTTGAATCTAGGATTTTTGTTTGACATGTTTTGTAGCCAAACTGTGAAAAGTATTTTAAAAGTGGTACGTCTATTTATTATAATATAAATCTAAGACCACTAGTATATTATGAGACAATGGTTTTTCGTGAGTTGATCTGTTAGCCATTATTTTAAGAGAACTGTAAAAGTAGATCTTTCGAAGAACGTTTTAACAATAAACAGATTACGTTTAATTAACTAACTTTGCAATTGTGTGTACGTGAATAAGCAGCTGCCATTGTTGTTAGTATTCAATCAACAGGAGATGCCAAAGAATGGATACCACATGTTTTCTACAGTGCTAAGATGTCGCTATCTAGAACTGCCTGTACTATCTGATGGTGATAAAGGTATGCATAAGTATCCTCTTTATCATCAACATCATTGCTAAAGTCGTCATTGGCCTAGTCGTCCCGAGCATAATCTCTATTTTTATGCTCCAACTTAATGTTGTAAATTAAGCAAAGGACTTGTCCGTCCATACGTACGTACGTAGGTGCTTTCGTTTGAACGTACATCCCAAGCACATGTGTTCAAATTCTCTTTAATTTCATGTTTGATCTCGCCCTAATGTTTACATTTGTAATGTGTAGAATATCAGGAATAAATGAATTGTGGTTGCAACGAGTTTTCGCCGAAGTATGAGCTTTGTCTGTTAATGGAATATGTAGCCCCATGATTCAGATTATCTTAAATTGCGTAGCAGATCCTCCTCAAGCCTTCAAAGCTGAATGATATTTAGGCGTGTATGATCGGAATGAAAGGAATTCCGTCTGAGGCCAGTCTCGCAAAGATACTGGTCCTTTGTCTGTTGTAACATTATGCTACATGTTTATGTATGTTCCCAAATTGTGTGGTCTTAACTTCTGGCGGATTTTGTTAAACCTTTATCGGTTAATTTGCCTGAATGTGTAGATAAATGAGTTTCATGCGCAACGTTCTTTGGCAGAAGGTATGGCCCTTTGTCTATCTGTCCATTATAGAAGTGGATTGGTCCGTGTCCAGACTTGTATCGTTTGGGGCAAAAGTGTCTTTGACAGATTTCTAGTTGGTATAGTCGTCTTCATTATTGTGATTGCCATCAGAATCCCTTCATAATTACATCATCATCATCAAAATCATCATCGTTAACTACGTCTTCACAAGCAATCATGAAGAGTGCAAATAAGTGACACTATGGTTAAGTTATTCTAAATGTTTGAAACATTTTGGGGTGCACTTTTTTTAAATTAAGGTTACATTTATATACCCGTCATGTAGTGCATATTTAGTCATGTTCCGACAATTGGTGTTATCATATACAGCTTAAGGAAGAACAATGGTTTAAATCACAGGAGGGAAGCCCACATTTTTTGTTTATAAATGCTATAATAGAGAAAAGCTTCGTTTACCGTAAAACTAGAAGCTGACACTCACGGTACAATTTTTTGTCGGACACAAGTGTGTCCAAATTAGCTTCAATTTCCGATCGTTTCAAACAGCAGAAACACACTGATTACCTGACTGTTCGTCATTTAAACGGTTATTTCCCGTTCATTAATCATTAATGAATCGATAACAATACATTTTATGGTCATTCACACACCATCAAACGTGTTTTTTCTCTCCGATTTGTTAATAAACAACCAAGAGGTTTAATTTTTCAAGGAATTATCGGGAATTCTCTGACGTCATTCAATAAAGCATACATTTGCTACGGGTCTTTTTATTGGTTGGGCGGAATATCCCGAGGATCTCCGTTAAAAAAGGTGAGTGAGAAATTATTGAAAACTGACCAATCGTTTTCTGTGTTACAAAATCTCTGATGTAATCAAAGGGTTTTCCAGAGTCAAAATATAATTTTTCTGTTTAGATTTTGTACTCGCGGATCGAAAGACGCGATAAAATGGTTTTTACCATTCTTTTCGATAACCATAGGTATTGTAACCGATTGAAAAATGTTTAATGTGCATACAGGTGCTGTTTATCTACCGTTTAATGACTTCGTTATTGAGTTTTAGCTCTTTAAAGTGATCGACATGGAAAATCTCTATGTTGACACACTTGTGTCCGACCAAACACGATTTTGGAAATTGGTCAATTTCTGAGGGCCGGTATCGAAATACTGCGGGACCAATGGTACTGATGTTCATTTTTCCCGATACATTATTTTATAAGCTTTTGAAGTCAACCGGTGTGTAGTTGATTCTTTAAAAAATGTTCGAGTTACATGGTTTACAGTAAAGATGGTCTAGTTTTACGGTAAACGAAGTTGAACTCCTTGTCTCTATTATAGCATATATAAAAAAATTAAAAATATAGGGGCTTCCCTCCTGTGGTTTAAATTGTTGTTTATTCATAATAAGTGACAAAAATCATTTTAATGAAAATTTTCTGTATCCACTTGGTCTCTAGTAAAAGAGGCTTTTATTGTTTACTTTTTGTTAATGCTAATGAAAATAAAAATGAACCTTATGAACCCTGAGCGTACAAATGACAAGTATATCCGTATACGCATCATTTCCCCTAAAATGTTTGTCACATTGACAGCAGCTTTTAATCTCACGGGACCCAATTGAGCCACTTTAGGAACTCCGGAAACGATATTGTTCCATTTCCGTCAGCATCGAGGGCTTCGAATGCTGCGTCAAAATCGACATTGTAACCCATTTCTGTCAACAAGTTTGTAAACTCCTCACAACTGATACTTTGACTTCCATCCCTGTCATACTTTTTGAACAGCTCCACGGCTTTGCTCACTCTGTAGTAGCGCGACGAATTGTCCACCATACTAAATCGCTCGTTGCTCCGAAGCCAGGCGCAGAATTCGTCGGAACTGATTTTTGCGTCGCCATCTTCATCCAAAAGATAGATATACACCTCCACTTGGGCAGCGGTCAGGCCCAGATCGTCTTCCAGTAAACTTGAGAGTTCCTTCTTGTCGAGAAAGCCGCTGTTTCCGCGTCGTACTTTTTGAAAAAGCTCTTTATTACGACATCAGGAACGTCCTGGTTGAAATAAGAATGTTGCATTCTCGTGTAGACGACTAAAACAATCACATTCAAATTTACATGTAACCGTGAGACAGACGTGCTGAATATTTAAAATGATGTCACTGGATAGTAAAAATGGGCAGCATCAGATATAAAAGCATTAAAAGCTTATTAAGAAAATGCGATCGTTTATGTTAAATGTCGTACGATAGACTTCGTGTTTATAGCAAGACGACGTTGTACCATTGCTAGTTATAAACAAACTAAATTAAAGGCTCTCTCTGTGTGTTATCAGAATCGCCCAAATAATATGTGTATTGTGTATACGGATGGATATAGTGTAACAAGATGATGTGCCGGTGCATGTTGATTCTCAAAGAGACAAATACATTGCAAGCAGTCCGCACAGGCTAATCAGGGACGACCCTTTTCGCTTTTATGGTATTTTTCGTTTAAAGGAAGTCCCTTCTTACCGAAAATCTTGTTAAGGCGTAAAGTGTCGTCCCTGATTAGCCTGTGCGGACTGCACAGGCTAATCTGGGACGACACTTTACGCACATGCATTAAGCCCAGTTTTCTCGGAAAACACGACTTCATTTGAATTTCGGGTGGATGTACATTCTTAAAGATCTAATGCTCAAACGGCACTCACAACCGTCAAAATGTGAATTTAAACTTTGAACAGAAATAACTTATATTCAGATAAATTTCGAAGCTAGATGATTTTTCCCATGTATTTTGTATTACGCAGGGAATGTAGCAATACAAGCGAATAAAAACAAAGTTATAATAAATTTCCAGCGAAATTCGCTATAAATATTAAGCATCACCGAAGTCCTGTCATAAGTCTTATTTGTGAAGGTTTTCAAATGTAATAAATAGAATATTCCAATATGAGTCTGCGTGGTTATACAATTTCAATTACGAATATACTAATAGAGAAAGACCGCGTTGATTATAATACCTTTACTGTAAGCGATCTTTACGAAGTTTGTTTCAAATTTGTGCCAGTTCTATGTAAATTGATATTTAATGAATACAATCTTTAAAGCAAGCATTTATATAATTTTATAACATTTACTTTGTTGTGTGAATATCATTACCTTTAGTCGTCGTAAATAGGTTCCAAACTGTGATATGTATGCGAGGTTTGCAGACACACTCTTGCTGCTAACTTAGATTTGACACTAAACGATAAACCAATCAGGAGCTAATGTCGACCCTAAGCATGTATGATGGTTTAAATAGCATCGCTTAAGGAACATCTCACATCACATGACATGTGAGTTTTATAAACATATCCGTATTGTGGCCAACCATTCACATGTGGTGAATCATTTATACACATGATTATAATACAAAGTGGTGTATAAGAGTATTTAGAGTAGTCCTAAATGGTTTCGGAAGGCTAGTGTGACGTGGGGTCGTAGTGGGACGGGGTGAAGATCGCGTCCACACGTCAAGAACGCATATTGTGGCTACCTAACATACACTAATATGAGCATGTTCAAAGTAATCGCCGGTAAGACCATAAATGGAAGAAGAAAAATATAGGATCTAGCACAGGTGTCATATCATACCATATTTTATTAAACGAGTTCAGGAATTTTCTTAGTAAGCAAGCCTTTGGCGAGCTTACTAACAAATTTCCTGGACGAGTTTAATAAAATATGATATGATATGACAACGAGTGTCAAATCTTTTTTTATAACATGCTTTTAAATGAGCAAATTAAATAAAAATTTTACGCAAACATAATGATAAATCCCGAATATTGTTTACCTTTCGTGACGTCATTTGACGTTGCAACGTCATTTCAGCAATATAACAAAATGCGATTGGTTAATTTAACGAAAACTAAGCCAATGAAAACGCTTAAAAAGTGTATTACACATGTGTAAGATAAAACATATTCGTAATGGTTATATTACATGGGAAACAGGGTATGGTATGTTAATGATTAACGGAGATAATATGAGTCTATGGGTGAATCACTATGAAGATACTCTGTCAGATAGATCAATATGCTTTTCAATAGCCTTTCACCGGCACACGTATCGCATGACGACCAGGATACTTAATTCTTTCTCCTTGGCGACAAGGCGACAATTCTTTTGGTCTCCTGATTTACCTGTTGAGGTCACTCGTAGCGCGGAAGCTTACACGGGAACAGCGAATCTACAACTGCCAAATCTTCTGAGGCAGAAGAAGCTTTAAACATACCTTCGGCATACTAGCCAAGCGTTGTCAGGCGCTTTTGGGAACCATGCACCAATCACCTGAGATCACGAGGCTGATTGTAGAACTTCTCCCCAAGCCCCCCCCCCCCAAAAAAAAAGAACAACAACAACAAAACAACAAAAACAACAAACCAACCAAATATAAAACAAAACCAAAACAACAACAAAACATCATCAACAAAAAACAAAGAACATGATGAAAATGCGCTTCTCGACACCACAGACGCAACAATTAACAATGAATAAGCGGACCATAACTTTGTTCATGGTTGATGACGCAATTATGTGAATATAACTTACGTCGGACACGTAAGAGGTGCACTGCAGCAAATAAACAGCACGAATATCTGAAGTTGTACTTCAACACGTTGTCAGGACAATATGATGTAAATATGAACGCGCATATATGCTAGTCAGTTCGATTATACATTTAAATTATAAAAAATGGAGTGAAGATGCAATGGTAAATAGTTTTGTTTTGCATGACTATATATTAACATATTGACCAAACTCCTAAACTTTAAACAGCAACCTACTTGTGTGTAAATTAAGTCAACTTAAACTTGAAGATTAAGAGTACACCGGAATGAGAAAAAAACATGACGTACGTTTTCGCTTGTCTAAGCATACACACATACAATGACAATAACTTTGTTATTGTCTCCCTGCTATTTGCGTCATCTTACGACACTACGAAGATTAATGTCCGAAAAAGTGTTTCATACTTTCCAATACCGAGTTAAGTTGACCATCGCTAACTGTTCAAAACAAACATACTCCTATAATAAGTGGAATGAAAACTTAGGACTAAAGATGATGATCCGGAAACAATACGTTCTTAAAACAACATATGCTAACGATCGAGGACGCACTGTTTTTCTATGCATATGATATACTGGTGTTATAATAGATCCAGCTCTCTAACATATAGAAATTTTCAATATAGAGTAGACTTAAAATGGATCTAACAGGTTAAACTATACTGCAAATTGCAAAAAACATTGACAAGTGGGTTACGCGAGTTGTGTATCGTGTTATTTCTTAACATTTGACCCAGCATATGTAAAAATATTACAAATTATATATTTTCAGAAAGGAAATTCATTTCTGCGATGAATAATACCGAGTTCATCGAAATCGCTGCACAAGTTATGGCTGTTCAAAGCGATGCACCCTGTTTTCGGTGTTTTTTTTCTGAGAAGTTGATATTTCGTTACAATTTGATAATTTTTCATTCAAAATGTTGTTTTTACTAATTATTATTATAGCCACACGCTAACCACCTGTGCTCGATCCTTTGCTACTAGCTAAGTGTTTACAAGATCTGCAAGCAATTCATATAAACTATTCAGGGAAAGGTGGAAATCTGTTGTTGTTTTTTGCAACATAAGAACATTTAATGACAATAACATTGCCTGGTCAGAAATCAGTTTAAATAAGAGCAACTGATATATCACCGGTCGGTTGCTGCTTAACACAGTGGTCTCTTGTAGTTTGTGGGCGGGTTCGTTTCATGCACGGTAAATGTATACAAGGACGCACTCGATCCTGCACACGTGTTTGTCTATCCGTATGTTACAGTCTTAAGTTTGTATGTGACTCTGTATATTTATTAATGGATGTATGCAACGTAACATTATAATTGAAGGGGAAGACTATTTGTATGCAACATTGTTGTTGTAGAATCTTTGTCTTTGATACATTAGGTGAAATTTTAGAAAATTGTGTGACTCGTTGTATATGAAGTGGTGGGTTATACGTATATTGCTTTATTGCATTCGTGCTGTACTGGGTGTCTATTGTTATGTAGAATTGCAGATACATTAAAATACATATATATCTAACAATGTAGACATCTTTCTGCCATGACTTATTTGAATTTTCCTATGCAGATAAAGTGTTAAGGTATTGGTCTATTTGTATTTGCCAATCTAGATAAAGTTTTGGACCGTTGTAGAACAAGTGTTGTAGTTTCTTATTGCATGTCGTCGATGAAGTCTTTGTCTTTCAACTTTTAGATTAAGTGATGGACTACCGGGTATTTGTATTTTGCGTTGAAATTGAGTGTTGGACTAAGTTAATTTCACGTTGTTGGCAAAGTGTTATACTTTTTGTATTTCACGTTGCAGGTTGAGTGATGGACTATTTGTATTTCACGTTGCAGGTTGAGTGATGGACTATTTGTATTTCACGTTGTAGATGAAGTTGTGGACTACCTTTCGGAGCGCAGCATGGAGGAGGTCTACTATCTGTGGAAGCTGGCAGGCGGGGATCTGGAGGCCGTCCTCAAGAAAGTGGGCATGATCAAGGCTAAACCGTCCGTCACCATCCTGCCCATGTAAGATAATGCAAGAGATGTTCATACCATCTAGTAATAAAACATCATTGAACATATTTATGTTAATATAGCGTTTCTTAATAACATTCCATATTGTATTGTTTATAAATTAACACATTCCTATGTTTTTTTTGCTAATGGCATCACACAATGGTGTCATTTTAAGTTGCTATTTCGTTCCGGACTGTTTCATTCAGACGTAAACAATGAATGAAAATTCCCGATTTACGAAAAACGATAAAAAATATCTTAAGATACTACCGACTTGATGCTACCATTTCAGCCTGACCCTGGATAGCGGTGACGTCCTCGGGGAGGGTCGTGACCAGGCGGAGCTCTGGGACACCAGGGTGGTGCTGCTGTCCCTCGACCAGCTCAGACAGGTTAACTGAATTTGCCAATAGCCTTAACGTTTCTCTCCTAAACTATAGGAGATGCGAATAAAAAATAAAACATGCAATTTTATATTGCGTGTCAATATATTACTCCTGTCATTAGGTACTACGACAATATTTTATTTTTCCATTATAAAGTTCAAACGCTAGAAGTTTTATTATTTTGTTTCCCATCTTCACTTGCTTAATTTAATTGAACTTGTTTTTCGTTGATACAATTGTTCAGTCCATGAGGTACGGATTTACTGAAGCTTAAATAAAAAAGTTTACATTTTCCACAGCTCATGGTCATTTTCTGTGTCATTTTATTAAACATCAAACGGCAAATATAAATACGTTTCTAACATAGAGTTGTGACGTTGTCACGTTTTAGGCCGTCTGTATATTTACCCATGATACTGTGTACAGACGTTTGTATATTTAACTTTCGGCTTTAATGTGGTTTTCAACATTTTTATGTCCCGCACTATAGTAGTGGGGAACATATTGTTTTTGCCCTGTCTGTTGGTCTGTTGGTTGGTCTGTTGGTCTGTTGGTTGGTTGGTTGGTTTGCGCCAACTTTAACATTTTGCAATAACTTTTGCTATATTGAATATAGCAACTTGATATTTGGCATGCATGTGTATCTCATGGAGCTGCACATTTTGAGTGGTGAAAGGTCAAGGTCAAGGTCATCCTTCAAGGTCAGAGGTCAAATATATGTGGCCAAAATCGCTCATTTTATGAATACTTTTGCAATATTGAAGATAGCAACTTGATATTTGGCATGCATGTGTATCTCATGCAGCTGCACATTTTGAGTGGTGAAAGGTCAAGGTCAAGGTCATCCTTCAAGGTCAGAGGTCAAATATATGTGGCCCAAATCGCTTATTTTATGAATACTTTTGCAATATTGAAGATAGCAACTTGATATATGGCATGCATGTGTAACTTATGGAGCTGCACATTTTGAGTGGTGAAAGGTCAAGGTCATCCTTCAAGGTCAGAGGTTAAATATATGTGGCCCAAATCGCTTATTTTATGAATACTTTTGCAATATTGAAGATAGCAACTTGATATTTGGCATGCATGTGTATCTCATGGAGCTGCACATTTTGAGTGGTGAAAGGTCAAGGTCATCCTTCTAGGGTCAAGGTCATCCTTCTAGGGTCAAGGTCATCCTTCAAGGTCAAACGTCATATAGGGGGACATTGTGTTTCACAAACACATCTTGTTTATTATTAGCACTAGTTGATAACGTGCTATAATGACGACACACGTCTCTTTAAGGAAAAAGAGATGTGATAATTTTAATTACAGACCGTTTTCTAAGGAGATATTTTTTAATTAGAAGCCGTTTAGCGCCTTGGTTTTAATTATTATATGTAACTATACGTGGCTTGATTGCAACAGACGCATTGCATCAGGTGTGCACACTTGATGATGGCGCCCAATTTGTTTAATTTGTGTTATCATAAATTAAAGGCTTCTGGCAGACTGTGAAATTAATTGCCAGGGATTTTAGAATGAAAACAGTTTATAGTTTGTTTAGGCCAAAGATAGCAACTGTCTTCTAAATTTTGTATACTTTTTTCTCTCATTTATAACTAAAACATTAATGTTGTTAAACTTGTTATTTCGAAATTTGAATTGCAGTAATAATCATTTTTGCTGTTTATTGAAAAATTAGAACCTATAAAATGTATTATAAATCTTGAGATTTTTTTCTGCTTTAATATATTAATTTGGTTATTAAGCGCAACTTGTATAAGTAAAAACGAACAACGTTAAACTAAATATATTTGTTTGCGTATAACAGTAACTTTGTAATCTTTGGATGAATTTCAGAGGTTGTCAGACATGGATGGAAAAGCGTACTATCCTCTTCTTGAAAATGAGTAAGATTGTTTTTATATGCATTTTACACCAGGTTTGTAATTGACATTTAATTGTCGTTGGAATACATAATTCGCGGGTGAAGTTACTGACGCTGGTTCAACCAATGAATCAGTCTCTAAACACACACTTTGGATTTAACACACTAAACATAATGCGTGAGAAAAATAACTTTCCGCAAGAGGGTGTCAGCTTTACGCCTCATGCGACATACAGAAACTGTTATTTACGTTACCACATTTCTACCATAAATATGGTTACAAAAATCCGTTTGTGTTATATATTTAATGCGTTTGCATATATCAGCATTCTCTTACGTCCGCGGTAAGAGTAGACCGATGAAGTTGGACGTTCAAAATTATATATAAATTGTATCAATACCATACTGTTATTGTCAAATATAATTAAATCACTAGATTATAAAATATACAAATGTTCTTTTTTCATTACACTTTTGACATATTATTCTCAAATCAAATAAGTTGATATGCATGTTACCTGTTTTCAGTAGGAAAGTATTTTGTTCGGATTTAGGGAGTTTTCCACCATAAGAATCTACTTAATTTGTTGATGTTTTAGAAATAGCTCTCGTGACGCCATTCCTACATCGCTTAGCAACGCCGACCTTGCAAATACTGCCAATCTTCCGCTTGTGATCAAAGAGAAAGACATAGAACACCAGGTTTGTTACTGGTGTTACTGGTGTGATATACGGTATGCCTTTAAACCCCCAAATGCCTTTCATTGACCATTTCAAGGCTATCCCAATTTAAGTATTGTTTTGATGTAAATGTACTGTTTCAAGCATTGTCCAGTTTTAGATGAGCAAAATGTCCCTTTCATGAAAGTAAAGAGAAGGGTGTGTTAACAATAATGTCTCTCCATATAATGTTATTGGAGTTTCATTATTCTTATTTTTATTAATTCCATTTTTATTCTGATGTATTTATTGTATATTTGGGTGCCGTACTAAAAGCTGGGTTCCCACTGCCGATCAGATCAACTCGATCAAGCCCGACCAAGCGGTCGGGTACTGGTCTGGTTCGGTCGGCATGAGTGGTCGGGGGCGGTCGGGTAGGTCGGCATTGGTCGGGCTTCCTACCCGATATTTTTATGTCATGTCAAAAATATCAAATAGCGGTCGAGAAGGAAATGGATCGAGAAGCGCTCGGGAAGTGGTCGTGTATTAGTCGAGTAGAAGATCGAAGTGATCGTGAAGCAATCGTTTGGGCGATCGGATTGACATCTTTTACACGATCTGTACCCGATTCACTCGACCTCTACCCGAGTTATTTAAGTTCGCAACACGATCCACTCGACCTCTATTCGATTTGATGTACAACAGATTTACTAGACTTCTACCCGACGGCTACTCGACCGTACACGATCACTTCCCGATTTCTATTCGACCATACACGAGCTCTGTACCCGACCCGCTCGACCTCTACCCGAGTTATTTTAGATCGCTTTGTACGACTGTAGTACGACCATTTCGATCTGGTCGTGTGAATATCTGGTGGCGATCGGGCTGAGGTCCACTTGGTCGATCTGAGATCGTATAGGGCTTGCGTATAGGTCGAGATGATCGAGCGGAAATCGGAAGGATGATTGAGTGGACGTCATGAATGAGTCGTGTGGGGGTCGTGTGTTATCGACAAGAGGTCGAGAAGAAGTCGTGTATACCCTTTTTAGTCGTGCTTGGTCGGGTTTGGTCGGGAAATTTCGGTGATCGGGATGATCGAGTTGATCGGATCGGCAGTGGGAACCCACCTAAAACAAAATACATAATACGTGAAAATTCTATTGCACTAGCAAGATCGTTTAACATACTCTGTGGTCCTTTATGTATGGCTAAGTCACTAATTGCCAAACAGTGAGATACGAACCGAGTGCACAAACCTCAGTAAAACTGGTGTAACAGGCGGTGTCCTCAGTTTTATTAATGTTTGCGCGTTTGTAAAGACTATTAATATGCTAATGTTCTCATTTTCAATGATCCAATAAATGAAAGTGGTGTTTGAAACAAATATGTCGTAAAATAAACGTAACTATATTTTTAAACCGACATTTTGATTCTGATTATCCAACTTTAATTGCCAATTTATATGTTTTGTAATTGAAAGGTACCGATACTCAATCCATATTTTACTGAAGTTAAAAAAACTTGATTGGAAAAATATCAGTTATCTTCTTGCTTTTAACTGGAATGCCTCCATTTGGTTTTGTGCCTTTAATACCATCACGCATTGCTCAGATGATCGTCGAATTTGCCAAATGTAGAAATCGTAAAATGAAATAATTGTGTTTGAAATTAAGTTTGCCACGCATCCGATTTTTTTAACGCAGAAGTTTTGTTTAATTGGTACTGATTAAGCTTATGTATTTTACGATATAGTTTCTTCATCTTTCGTTTAATAGCTAAAAGTAAAAACCTGGAGACATTTGTTGATCAATTCTGTTGATCTTTTTGTTGAGGCCAAAACGAGCAGACTGTTATGTCATATTTGTTAGGTAAAATCTTGACCTCAAAAGTAGTATAAAGTGGTCTTTTTAACCAGGTTTTCCGAAGGAAAAAGCTGGTTATTAGATTAGCGAATGTCGGCGGGCGGGCGGGCGGGTCGGCGGGCAGGCGGGCGGAACAAGCTTGTCCGGGCCGTAACTTTGTCATTCATTGTGAGATTTGAAAATCATTTGGCACTTTTGTTCACCATCATTAGACGGTGTGTCGCGCGAAAGAATTTCGTCGATATCTCCAAGGTCAAGGTCACACTTTGAGCTCAAAGGTCAAAAATGGCCATAAATGAGCTTGTCCGGGCCATAACTATGTCATTCATTGTGAGATTTTAAAATCATTTGGCACATTTGTTCACCATCACTGGAAGGTGTGTTGTACGAAAGAATTATGTCAATATCTCCAAGGTCAAGGTCGCCACGACTTTAATATATTTATTTTGAAACAAAGGAGGTTAATTATAAACAATCAGTTCAGTTTGAGTTGTCTCCATTTATCAGACTTTTTTTTCAAATTGAAAACCTGGTTTTGTGACAATTTTTCCCTTGTTTATCATTATGTCAGTTTCACCGAGTGATTCTGTACGAGCGTCTAATCAAGGGGTACCCATACAAACGTAACGACATCCTACGGGAGGCCAGGGTGGACATACCTCCGCTGTTCAGACACCTCGTGTGGGCGGCCATTCTAGATGTCAAGGTAGCTGTAAACTTAAACATTGTATCAATCCTTTAAGTTTTATTATCTTAACGCTTGCTTTAATATGATTGTGTTCAAATTATTTTGTTGCATGCAATGTGTACACATGACTTCATGATAATTATGATCGTTTAAAAATCTTGTTGCTTAAACGACGAAGATATTTTCATTTATTTGATTATTTCTTTGTAAACGAAGATATTTTCATTTATTTGAACGTATTTCAGGGAGATATACAAGCAGAATATGAAAGTATTGATAAGGAAACACCAACTGGTACTGATCGTCAGGTACATGTGGTTTTTAACGAGATCATTTGGTAGACGTTACCATCCTTGAGCATTTAGGTCTTTAATTTGGTAATGTTACCTATAGACTTGACATCTCTAATTATCTGAAAACAACATTGCGTATTTTTATTGGCAATATGAAAACGGTAGGTCTATTATTTAAATGTACAAGTTTAGTTAACACGTTAACTTTAAATATACTAGTTAATAACGCGTGCTCATCCATATGTGATGTTTCTTGTGCGTCGGTATTTTATTTTAATCAATGTATTTCCATACTGTTGAGTCAGAGAAAAATCAAAGTACTGACAGTACTGGTGTGACGATGCTTTTGAAGAGGATTGATATAAAAGCATCTATTTAAGTTTATCTACATCACCACAATTGTGTATGTGGGTACAAAAATATTGGGTAGGAAAAAAATGGGTACGAAAATTTTGGGTACACAAATTATGCCAAAAAAAATTAAGTACGTACAAAGATTTGGTTACGAAAAAAAATTGGGTAGGAAAAAAAATGGGTACGAAAAAAAATTTGGGTACGAGCAAAAATTTGGGTACGAAAAAAATATTGGGTACGAAAAAAATTGGGTACGAAAAATGTAGGGTACGAAAAAAAATGGGGGTACGGGGAAGTAGTACCCGTGAAGAACTTGATCCTTTCAGCGAAACTGGGAGGCGGGTTACATTCTCGATCAAATATAACAAGAAATATCTTTAAAATGGTATTCGACGTGTATTTTCTGTACCACTTATCTTAAAAAACTGTCTGTTACAGTAAAACGTTTTTGGGTTATAACATTACGTTTCAGCATATAAATTCAAAACTTGACATGCTCTTTAATTACACCGTGCTCTTTAATTTCACATGTATATCATACCAAACTTTATATTTCGTTGTTTCCTTTCCTAAGTTAATGATGCTATGTGTACGGACGTGATTTCACAATCCCATGTGTATGAACATATACTTTTTCTCTTTTGATTATCGTTCTTTTTCTCTAATTCAATAAGCTTAGGCATGTTTGTTCGTTAAGTACGGCAATAATTTCATGACGATTCCCGATCGAAAGTGGGTATGAGCACATAGTCGTTAGAGCACTTGAATACGTGAGTTCGCCCATGAACACATGGTAAGGTTAACTAAATCTCCGCGATATGACCTAATATGTGTTTAAAACAGCAAACAATATCCAACAAACGAATGAATTGTCAAACATAGTATGTGCACTGATGTGGCTCTTTAATTTATGTTTGAAAAGTTTATAAAATATGCAAAAATGAGAAAGCACGCAGAAGAGCGAGTATCACAGATATGATAAGGCTATTATGCTGTTTATATACCATAGTCGCTACAATGTTTACAAATTGCAGGTTCGAAATAATTCGTTTTCTTTACACTCATGATCGCGTTGAAAGTTAATTAAACACGTTTTATTTCGCAATTTATTTAGTGAATCACGACAAATGTCAAATACAATACAGAAAATGCATGGCTGTTTCATTTATCTTTAAACATATAATGGATTGAATATAACTTATTTAAAATTAACGTTTTCAAACTATTATTAAATCTTTTCCCAGAATATGCTGTCCTATTTATAGCTGAGCTTCCTATACCTTTATTACAATGATAATCAGCGAGGTAAGCCGATTAGAAAAATCGAGCTATCTCAATCGGACTGGCTCGGTCTTTTACATAGGTTGCCATTGTGAAGAATTTTTTCAAGATATGATAACTTAGACGATGCTTCGCAGCATCGTCAAAAATCTTGCTGAAAATACTAAAGTTTGTGCACGTATTTCCTAGATCGCAGTGGACATTCCGCGCTGTCACCAGTACCACGAACTGCTTGCGTCCCCAACTGCGCACGCTAAATTCAAGCGAGTCCTTAAGGCATGGGTGGTCAGTCATCCGCAGTATGTGTACTGGCAGGGGCTCGACTCCCTTTGCGCTCCGTTCCTCGCACTGCATTTCAACGACGAAGGTTTGTCAGAACTCATTACTGTTTTAATGAAGTTATTATTCAACACACTCCCCACAAATCTAGCGATGTCTAATAATCGCCATATAGCAAGTTGATGCTTAATATATGTGTGATTTATTTTGATTAATTTTTAGCTCATCTATTTTTTGAAAAAAAATTATGAGCTATTGTCATCACCTTGGCGTCGGCGTCGGCGTTGGCGTTGCGTCGGCGTCCGGTTAAGTTTTGCGTTTAGGTCCACTTTTCTCAGAAACCATCAATGCTATTGCATTCAAACTTGGTACACTTACTAACTATCATGAGGGGACTGGGCAGGCAAAGTTAGATAACTCTGGCGTGCATTTTTTCAGAATTATGTGCCCTTTTTATACTTAGAAAATTGAAAATTTTGGTTAAGTTTTGCGTTTAGGTCCACTTTTCTCAGTAAGTATCAATGCTATTGCATTCAAACTTGGTACACTTACTTACTATCATGAGGGGACTGGGCAGGCAAAGTTAGATAACTCTGGCGTGCATTTTGACAGAATTATGTGCCCTTTTTATACTTAGAAAATTGAAAATTTTGGGTAAGTTTTGTGTTTAGGTCCATTTTATTCCTTAAGTATCAAAGCTATTGCTTTCATACTTGCAACACTTACTAACTATCATAAGGGGACTGTGCAGGCAAAGTAATGTAACTCTGACTGGCATTTTGACAGAATTATGTGCCCTTTTTATACTTAGAAAATTAAAAATTTGATTAAGTTTTGTGTTTAGGTCCACTTTATTCCCACAGTATCAAAGCTATTGCTTTCATACTTGCAACAATTATTAACTATCATAAGGAGACCGTGCAGGCAAAGTTATGTAACTCTGACTGGCATTTGGACGGAATTATGGGCCCTTTATACTTACAAAATTGAAAATTTGGTTAAGATTTATGTTTTGGTCCACTTTACCCCTAAAGTATCATAGATATTGCTTTCATACTTGAAACACTCACAAACTATCATAAGGGTACAGTAAAAGGACAAGTTGCATAACTCTGGTTGTCATTGTTACGGAATTATGGCCCTTTTTTGACTTAGTAACTTTGAATATATGGTTAAATTTTGTGTTTTGATCCACTTTACTTCTTAAGTATCAAGGCTATTGCTTTCAAACTTCAAATACTTTCATGCTATCATGAGGTTACTGTACCTGGCAAGTTGAATTTTACCTTGACCTTTGAATGACCTTGACTCTCAAGGTCAAATTATTAAATTTGGCTAAAATTGCCATTACTTCTTTATTTATGATTACATTTGATTGATACTTTGACGAAACTACTCTTACCTGACATACCACAATAGACTCCACCCAAACCATCCCCCGTGCCCTCCCCCGTGCCCTCCCCCCTCCCCCCCTCCCCCCCTTATTTTTTTATTTTTTAACATCATCTCACAAATGACCACCACACCCTCACACTATACCCCCCCCCACCCCCCCCCCCCCCCCCAATTTTTTTTTTTGTATTTTTTTTTTTAAACATCATCTCACAAATTACCACCACACACCGTCACACTATACCCCACCCCCCACCCCTAATTTTTTTTTTAAACGGTTATGTTTGAAATACCGTCCAACCATCGCACCCAAAAAATCCCCCCCCCCATCACCCCCCCCCCCCCCCCCCCCCCCCCCGATTTATTTTTTTTTATTTTTTTATTTTTTCGCTTTTTTGGAAGATAATGTAATAATTGCCCACAACCTCACACTATACACCCCTCTTCACTCCACCCCTCCCTCCTTTGTGATTGAAAATGAGAGTCCCTTCACCTTTAAAAAGAAAATAGATGAGCGGTCTGCACCCGCAAGGCGGTGCTCTTGTTTTTATATATATTAGTACCATGCGTTGGTAAAAACAGAAGTCTTTTGAAAAAATGATATGATTTATTAATATTTTCGGCGCTTTGAAGTATTGCTGAACTGTTGCATTTGCTTAAATAATAACTGCCTTTCAAGAACCGGTTTTTTTATGCTCCCACAAATTTTTTTTTGGGGGGAGCATATAGTCGCCGCTTCGTCTGTCCGTCCGTGTTTCCGTCCGTCCGTGCACCATTTTTGTCCGGGCTATTTCTCAGCAACTAATGACCGGAATTCAATGAAACTTTATGGGAAGCTTCACTACCAAGAGGAGATGTGCATATTATCAGCGGATTGTGGTCGGATGATTTTTCACAGAGTAATGGCCCTTTGAAATTTTCCATTAACTGTTCATATAGTGCAATTCTTGTCCGGGCTATTTCTCTGCAACTAATGACCGGAATTCAATAAAGCTTTATGGGAAGCTTCACTACCAAGAGGAGATGTGCATGTTATCAGCGGGTTCTGGTCGGATGATTTTTCACAGAGTTATGGCCCTTTGCAATTTTCCATTAACTGTACATATAGTGCAATTCTTGTCCGGGCTATTTCTCAGCAACTAATGACCGGAGTTCAATGAAACTTTATGGGAAGCTTCACTACCAAGAGGAGATGTGCATATTATCAGCGGGTTCTGGTCGGATGATTTTTTACAGAGTTATGGCCCTTTGAAATTTTCCATTGTACATATAGTGCAATTCTTGTCCGAGCTATTTCTCAGCAACTTATTACGGGAATTCAATGAAACTTTATGGGAAGCTTCACTACCAACAGGAGATGTGCATATTATCAGCCGGTTATGGTCGGATGATTTTTCACAGAGTTATGGTCCTTTGAAATTTTCTATAAACTGTACATATAGTGCAATTCTTGTCTGGGCTATTTCTCCCCAACTACTGACTGGAGTTCAATGAAGCTTTATGGGAAGCTTAACTACCTTGAGGAGATGCGCATGTTATTTGTGGGTTTTGGTTAGATGATTTATTAAGGGAGTTATGGCCCTTTGAAATTTTTAAGTTGCTAAACCATCCATCGTATTATGTTGGTCCAAAGTTATGGCCCTCAAGACGTTTCCTTTTATCTGAATATATAGTGCAATATTGTGACAAAAAAACTTTGGGGAGCATCACCTGTCTCCGACGGTTTCTTGTTTCACTAAATTATTTCACGGTGATAATCAGAAAGCAAACACATTTTCTCTCTGTTAAATACTTTAAATTATTCTTTTCATATAAGTTACCTTTACACGTGTTTTACCCGAACCACTTTATTTTTTATGAGAAGTAACTTCGGTAAGAAATTAAGATCCCGGCGCCTTATTAGGTTTCAATAGAATTTTTCTTTGATTTAAACCGTAATCTTTTCGGACTGCTACTTGCAGTACGGATTCACTTTAATATTATTTATGACAATTATCTTTTGAGACGTGTTGAGGACCCGGACATGTTAAGTCACGGTCATACCAAATGGAAACGCATAAACTGTTTCGTAAAAGAGGAAGAGGTTAACACGTGGAATAATGCTTCTTACAAGTGAACAATTTCGAAGAGGTACTGTCGAAGATTTATGATGGAAGAGTATTCTGAAATGGGTTACTAACATATTAAGAAATGTCAACGTAATGGATTTTGGAAAGGTGGACTAGAAAACATACTGGCGGAAAATTTAACGCTCAACACAGACACGGATATAAAAGTAATCGGAATTTTAAAACAACGCTTGTACCAAGAGAATTAGCTTCCATGTCTTGTGGGTCTAATAAATACCCTCTAGACATTGTCTGGTGGTCACCTTAGCCTATGACGGCTTCGGAAACTAAAATCAATTATAATCACTTCTATATGGCATTCGATATGTAAGTTTGTATTTTCAAATTCAATATGGAGTGTTATTTAGCATTTGTGAGTTGTAACTGTATTTTTAATAAATATTTACTGATATTTATATAAACTTCTTTCAGATGATACTTTGTTCTGATAATCAGTGACATGACAGGCATCAAACTGCTTTTAGTAAATATTTGAAAAAAGTTGTATTAGTCTCAGCCTTGTGAAACAATTGATAGGAATAAATTATCCGAGATATTTCAATAATTGATCATTTAGAATAAAATACAATTGCAGTTATTATGGAGACTAACTGCTAGGAATTTAAAGCAAGCATGCTTGTTATGTACGCGTAGTATTGGGAGCCAACTGTTTAAAATCTTGTATGATTTTATTCAGCGCTTTTTATTTTTTCATTTATTGGTATTCCTTAGTCTTACATATATGCGCTGAAAGTTTCATATTCCTGCTAACATTTGTAATAAAGTGCCAACATAAAAATGACTGTATTTGTATTTTTACGACGCTCTAACTATAGACCAATTTAAATCCCAACTACGTCCGAAGATTTACTTTAAGAAATACAATATTGCCGACCTAAGCGCTGTACACATTATAAAACAAATCACAAAATTGAAACACGTTTGTCTTAAATCTTAATTTTATTTGTCACAAAACCTGTATAAATTAAGGTTAAACTCATAGCGCCTCAATATTATCAAAATATTAACGAGAATATTTCAATAAAAAAGGGAACACAACCATCGTAGTTTCCGTAACACGTGTTCTTGGTACTCTTACAAAAAAACAGATATAACGTATGGTCTAATCTCTTTTATATATGGCACTCTGCTTAGAGCTTACGCCATGTGTACAACATTGACACACCCGCTATATTCTATATCTCGTTGTATGCGAGATTCTTATAAGATTTAGGAATACACAATGAAAACAGATTAATGCATATTGCTATTCTGTCTTGAAAAAAGTGCGGTTGTGATGCTATGCAATTTTCAATTCACATATAATTTATTGGTATTTTTTATTTGCAGCTCTAGCATATTCCTGTATAAAGGCGTTTATCCCCAAATATTTGTACAACTTCTTCTTAAAAGACAATTCACCTGTCATCCAAGGTAAGTATATACATTTGGTTGGTTCGAGAATAAACTTCTCTGCTTTACTCTACATTCATGTGCTAAAATTTAAGGACATGACATAAGTTATACATTTATTTTGCAGTGTTACCAATAGTGTGTTTAAGTAAGTTTAAATTAACCCTTAAATATTAATCCAGAAAAATGATCAAGCAGAGTAGAAAGGTATTTTAATAACTGATAAATTAAATGTTGGGAAGTTTGGATTCAATGTTTTAAATCGCAAACGGTTCATATAAATAGTCATCCAAGAAAGATAAACTCACATTATCATAGCTACAAGTAACCTGCTTAATGAAGTAATTATATATAAATAAGACATATGTATATTTATTTTAGCCATAAACAGAATGTTCCGTTATTTTTGAGTTGTTATATAATACAATTGCTAGCACATATCATCACAAATGCTTTCTAAATGATACGCTAAAACATTAATTAATAAAACATTCATTAGATACTCTATGTGTATGCATTTCAATTAATTTCATTATCTTAGTTGATGGTCATTGATGATAAAAGCATTCATATATTGTTATTTTTCCCCTTTCAGAATACCTGGCCGTGTTTAGTCATTTGATAGCATTCCACGATCCTGAGCTGTCCAATCATATGGAAGGGATTGGATTCATACCAGATGTATGTAGACCGTTACCAATATGCAAACTATTTGCTTTCCAAAATATGAAAAGGGAATATTTGCATTTTCCTATACGATGTGTTTTTGTTTAACAACTTAATAATCAGCTCGGGTAACTGATCTGTTTAACTTGTGGTCAATTATATATAATAAAGTAAAATGGTCGAAGGAATTTAATTCAAATACATATCGCTATTTGATTAACTGTAGTATTTTGTTTGGACTTGATAAACTGAACCGTATGTTTTTACGCGAGGCAATTTATTTGGTATTTGGCTTGTTATATCATGCCTATGGGGTCAAATGACCTCGCTCTGGTGGATATTTGTTTCCCTTATTAAGTGTATAGAAGAAGTTCAAAAATAATCCCCAAGTCTACAAATGTGCCTGTTTGGGAGCCTAGATATTTGATCGTTTACATTATGTATTTGTTCTGTTCAAAGTTTGTTCAAATAAGGGATCAGAACTGGCCACGCACCAGGGGTCTTATTGTGTTTATTGACATGTATAGTGTATATTGATATTTATACTGTATCAATGACCTCCTTAAAAATCACACGACCAAGAGGTTTGGTATTTGGTATTTAACATAATAAAATGGTTTGAAGAAGCTTCTACGTGATGATTGTGATGCTTGAGTTAATGATGATGATGATAACAATACTAATTATGGTTATAATAGGACAAAATTTATACACTTAACGAAACATATACCTAATCATTTATCTATTTATATTATAATGGATCTAATATGATTTAAATTTTTATTATTGTAATAAAATTCTCCTTTTTTCCAGTGAACGATAAGGTCTCATTGGCCACCGTGCACTGGTGTATTTGTATATAAAAAATATAAATAATTATCAATCTTCGGCGAAAACCCAAGCAGTGTTGGGGTAAATTTGGCCTACTTTGGTTCAAAATTAAAATATTTCCCCCTGAAAGGTCACAGGGGCAGGTCAGCACATAAGGTAGTCGTAAAGACGCAGCGATGACCTGTAAATAAACTCTGACATTCACACTCAAGAAGCTTCTTCCTTCGACTAGGTTTGTTCATTATTGTACATTGTGAAAACTTAAAAAATCAACCCTTCTCCAACCTGATACATCTCTAGTGTACTATTACTATGTAAACTAAAGGAAGAGATCAACGGCACACATAGGCCTCTTGTTTTATTTTCAGTTGTACGCTATACCATGGTTCCTGACTATGTTTGCACGTAAGTAAACTGTTTTTTTGTTGAATGCTTTAAACAATCATTCACATAAACAATGTTTCGTTTTGACTGTCAAGGACGGCAAAATGAAGTCACCTACACAGATGTTTCAAATTATGACCTGGGTTGAAACTGGCAACACCCAATCGGACACGTGATTTATATAGACTTATAGAGCAAATTATGTTTAAAAATCGACACTTAAAATGATAAGATTCAGAGGTTAAGTACTTGGCATGTAAATTCGTATGGTGATTCTAAACCAAGTTTGTTCATAATGCCGCTTATGGCAAAATTGAATACGAGCTGGGGTAACACGTTTTCCTATTGTGTATAAAGTTAACATTTTAAAAATCTTTTCCCATCAACAAAACTCGAAGGTTTGCTATGTTTCATGTCACATCTAATAGTGGTTCTTCACTTAGGTAGTTGAGGTCGTTTTCCTGGGGGGGGGGGGGGGGGGGGTCAACATAGGCCCCGCTCTGAAGTTAATTCGTTTTCCTTAAATTTATCCAACAGTGAATAATTAAATAATCGTTTCTTCTAAAACTTGAAGACCCATAGCGTTTTTATGTGGTATGTGACAACTTTTTTTTACTCTTAACCAGAAAGTCACAGAGGTTGATATGAAAGTTCATATTTACTTATTTCACAATAGACTTTTCGTTCTCGTTTTTCTCCCATATACCACTGTATGAAAATAGTATTTCCCAATTGAACGATTTTCTGGCTTTCATAGTTGTATATAACTAAATTGTTCCATGTTTACCTTTGATTTACAGATGTTTTCCCCTTACACAAAGTCTACCATCTGTGGGATACTCTGTTGCTGGGGAACTCCTCGTTTCCGCTCTGTGTTGGAGTTGCCATTCTGCAACAATTTCATGACCGTCTGCTGTCATTTGGTTTTAACGAGTGTATATTGTTGTTTTCCGATATGCCAGGTATGTTTTATGCTTGAATTGTTTTAAATAAAGATCTGTATAGTTATTATTTTTAAATATTCTTTAGTGACATGGGTAAAATGATTCAAATGTTCTGCATTTGGTGTCATACATTTGTTATAACTATTGCTTCTTATTTGTTTGTTTTTTTCAACAGGTACGACTCAGTGTTTTAACGAACACATTCTTGACTGGCATACATTTCAGAGATCGACATTCAGCAGTGTGTTAAAGACTCCATTCAGATTTTCTGCAGGACACCCAAGAGCGCAACTTATCGCCAACATGCCCGCCCTGTTGCGAAAAAAGCCGATGAAACGCCGAATGCGTCTTATTACTCACGTGACTACAACGACCAGGCTTCAAATGAGTTGGTAAACATGTTTTTATGTTCAAAACTCAGTTTGTAACATTGAAAAGGGGCATGCTCAAAGATTAATCGGTTTTCATTGACATGCATGAATGGGTTGCCCAAAGGTTAAAAAAAAACGTATTGTTCTATGACAGAGGTTTTTAAGTTAAAACATTTAGCCTAAAGAGTTTTATAAAGAAATGCTACAGGCCATTGAGCCCCCATTCCTAGTAGATAATAGTTGACCGAGCGAAACTAATATATTTACTCATGCGAATGAAAGTGTTAGTGTTATGTCCTCGTGTCCATTAAAAAAACAATTGAGTGATGTAGAATGATGTTTTGTCAAATAATCCTTTTGAAAGTCATCTAATGTTCTTCAGTCAATGGAACCATTGTCGTTGGATGAATTGAAGTCGGAGAAAGGTCCACGAATATCCGCTGAGGACTTGCTGGAACTGGGTGACTACCTCGGTAACGGCGCTCAACGAAGCCCCACGAAGACCACAACCAACGTGAAGCCAATGCTGCTGGTCATAGATGTGAGGAGTCCGGACGAGTATCCTTTCAGTAATGTTATAGCACGAGCCGTACATTTGTAGGCAATACATTACACTTTTCAGAAATAAAGATTTGTTTGCAGGTGATGGCTTTATTGGTCGACATAAACATGTAAGTGCCATGCTAAAAATACATTGTTATTAATCGTACACAGCGTTTTAGAACCTATTCAAACATTTACAATCGTTACTAGAATTGATGTAAAAAGAAGGTACATACTTTTCAATTAAACGAACGAATGACTCTTTAGATAATTGAATTGTTTTTTTTACTATGGACGTTTAAGGAAAATGAGATAAAATGTTAAAAAGTGCTCTTTTTATCAATGTGCCAAATATGAAGTTTTTTGTTCATTTGAAACGTATTCTTGATGTTCGAAAACATGTCAAACTCATTGTCATAAATCTTAATGGCTGTGATTTATGATATGTGTTAACTGAAACGTATCAAATGTAATTCGCAGTATTTTATTTATTGCACCTTGGTTGATGTGCTACTTTGATAAAAAGCTTACAACTATATAACTTGTGTTTAAATATGATGTGAAGCTTTTTAAATTTTGTGAAACCTTTCAAATGTGCAGATAGCATTCGTCAGATAACGTTAATTGTATACGTAATTAAAATGCTGAATCCTTAAAGTGTATGGCTAGAGAAGACTTAATACCGTTATTTCTAAAAATTCAAGCTCACAAGCGAGTAAGGGTATACATATTGAAGTAACAGCTTTTGAGATCAAACAAACTTAACATGTTATGTGGCTGGAAATGAGATTTTGACCCGTTTGGCGCTGACGTCGTTTCCGAGAAAAATGACTTTAACTTGTGACTACCGTTTTGCGTACTTTGTAAACCTACTTCTTGCGATAAAACAATAGTTTCATTTTGAAGAATAACCTTATATGGTTTAAATTAACCTTAACTTCTTTAACATTGATACAGTAGGGTACAGTTCGACATTGTTTATTTTCGGATAAATTTCTTGGTTTTTAAAGGTGAGTTTTTCTTACATTTTGAGTTGTTTTGATTCAACAAATTGCAAATTTGTTTGTAAAATAAATCTATTCGGCGTTTATGACATGAAATACAAAAAATGACATAACTTCGTCATTGTTAGGAATGGGATGCTAAAATTTCAGATTTTGTTTTGTCATATGTATCACTGTGATAATATATGCTTATCTGAAAACGTCATTTTTTGACCAGATGGGTCAAAATCTCGTTCCCAGTCACAAATACTATTTAACGGGACAACAAACCCATCTGAATGTATGCAACCGCTCACGTATTCATCATGTTTTTTTTTCGATCTGTATAACTTAATAAAGTTTACTTTATCGAACTGATTCATTAACAATATATTTATGGAAAATGGAATTCACTATAAGAAATTTCCTAAACTGAGAATTAAGATTTCGACGAGGTACGATGCCCGGAAGTATCAACATTCCCTTCCAGTCCGCATTCTCACCGGAAGGTGACCTTGTACCATGTTCAGCTGTGGCGACACTTAAACAGAACAGAGGTCAAGTGAAGGTCGTGGTGGGAAGTAGGGGCAGAAATGCTTCTAATGTAAGTCATTCTAAGAGTTTCTGACCGTTTGATGTCTTATCCTACATATTGTCAGTTAAGTGTACAGAAGAGGCAATGCAATTAGCAATTCAAACTTGGCTGTGCCATTTTTACGAGAGATTCCGGCCTAAACATATTTTAGTTGCAATATGCACCTCCAAAACTGCATGTTATTATCCTCCAAAAATAAAATGTGAAAGGGTGTAAGTAAGTCATCATGAGCTGGTGTTTGGTTGCATTTCCCGTGTTTCTGTTTGGTAGTGGAATTATGTATTGCTTTTGTACAATTTAAATCTAACTTCGTACGCTTTATAGTATAAGAGAAAACTATTGCGTGAAATTGTTATTGATTATTTTCAAAGTGGCCCAAAGTTTGTTGATGGAATATTATTTTGAATTTTGTTTGATTAACATTAAACTTCTCAGGCGTCATATTGAATAGAACTGTGTGACATATCTTTGCTTTTACGAACCTTTATTCACTTTCTTAATACGATGAGAAAAAATGTGAGACTCTTTTGTCTCTGTAAATTACAAAATGGCTGACCGTCTTTGGTACAATTTGTTCATAGATCAGATTCAAGATAACCGACTGACAACATTCTTGGAAATAAGATTGTACTTCTGAAACTACTGCGTCATTAGGACATATCGCGAGCACAAATTAACATTGCAACTATCAAGGTCGAGGTCATATTTTTACATCGAATGACAAACTTAAGCACTTAAACCTGCTTCAAAAAGGTATACATGTGGTAGCATGAATACATTCAGAATAGGTCTAGTCTTTACTAAAAACAAGGTGAACTTCGACTTAAAGTGATATCTCGTTTGCAAAATTGTGTGCTAAAATGATCTTATTTTCGGTTCTTTTTCAGTTTGCCAACGAGTTGGTACGCCTTGGATATACACGTGTGTGTACGCTGCATAAAGGCATCGATGTGCTTCGACAAACTGGCATTCTCACCGTGCCACCGGCTGATTTGTGAGGCATTCTCACCGTGCCACCGGCTGATTTGTGAGCAGTAAAATACATATCATCAGCACTTAAATTGGCTTTGCTTAGTCAGTTCCAATTTACTTAATCAGTTCATATGTGTGAAACATAAACAATTTGGAGTGGTTATACGGTTGCAGGGTTCGATCCCCATGGACTCTGTTTCGTATACTTCAACATACATGTTTTCTGAATCAGACATAATCAGCCGCAAGAAAAAAACGCGTTTTTTTAATATAAACAATTAATTGTGTTATCTCTAACTTCGGTAACTGGAATTCAATTGTTTTTAATAGTTTATTATGGTATTAGTATAGTTATTCCGGTTCCTTTGACTTGGGTATATCTATAAATGTTCACCACTAAAGTTTGGCAAAGCGTTTAAATAGATCACAACTAATAGACGATTGGGATTCATTTTTGCGTTATAATTCGTGTATGGCGTTACATTTATGACCGCGAATATGAATATAAGATGAAAATAAGGTTGTTCAAGCATAAGTAGGACTTTACCTATTTCAAGTGCATGTATATAAAGTATTTTATATGTATATGAACGTCTGATACTATGTTTATGTATATGTCTTTGACTTGAATTATTCACGTCGTGTATTGTATTACCAAGTCATGTGCACTAAATTTGTTTCAAGTTTTTTATTGAACGTGTTTACATTTAAGTCATACGTAGTTATGCTGATAAAATACTCATTATGACTTCAGTAGCTACACTTGTTGTCCCCTACCGGTTTCACCGGAGGGGACTTATGGTTTGCGCTCTGTGCGTCTGTCTGTGAGTCTGTCACTTTTCTGGATCCTGCGATAACTTTAAAAGTTCTTCATATTTTTTCATGAAACTTGAAACATGGATAGGTGGCAATATGGACATTATGCACGTCATTTCATTTTGTTCATATGTCAAAATTTCTGGTTGTTATGGCAACAACAACAAAAAAAATTCTGACAATGGTGGAATTTCTGACAATGGTGGAGCCGGTAGGGGACATATATTGCTTGGCAAAAGTCTTGTTTTAATTAAAACAATCATGTTACAGAATGGTATTTTGCATTAAATAGTGTCGTGTTGGGGAAACATGCTAACATCATTTATAATGTGTGATGGGCGTTTCTGTCATGCTCCAATCATAACTGAACCTCTTTTTCATATCATAAATGTGTCCATTTTTAAATTTACGTAATTGATATATCCTCATCGGTCAAAATAAGCTTTTATTTTATATAGATGACTCGAGGAATCTAGTTTCAGGTAATATCAAAGACGTTATGTACTAAGTGAGTCGGTGACTATTTGATGAAAATGATTCCCTGTATTTGGAAACAAGTTAAGTTTTACATTTTTTATTCAAAACATCGACTCCGGTCAAACTCTCATTTATATATAGTTTATTTGCTTTGTTATTGAATTAAAAAATGCGTGGAAAATACTTTTATTGCTTTGATTTACCAGACCTTGTCATTTGATTCCTTTTGCTCGCTCTGCATTAAAGAAAGATAATGGTACGTATTTTTATATACAAATAAAAGTTACCTTACTCAGCAAACTGAGAGGTTATTGTTTATGGCTCTGATCCAATGTCGCTTTAGTTTAAACTAAAAACCAAAATGTCGCTTTAACAATGCATATTCAATTTGGTATTAAAATCCCCCGCATGCGCTTAAAACAAAATTACAAACAAGTCTGAGCAAGCTTTATACCTTTGTTGTTTATCTTGATTCAAGATTTCAAATTGGTCTTGACCTCTTTAAATCACTTCACTGGTCGCCTATTAGCAAGCAAGCTGATTAAATTTGATTTTCTTATATAAGAAGGCCCTGTCCCTGACTTCTCAGCCGATCTTTTTTATTTCCCAAAAGTTTATTAACATTTAAAAGCACGTTGTTTATAACAATATTAAGCCATATAGGTGCTTTTGTTGTTCCAAGTATCAATAGTTTTTGGTCTGATTCCGTCCTTATAACAGTTACTTGGTAATAATATTCTTTTAATAGATTGTTAGAACACGTTTTTAAAAAATAATTAATGATACATTATGTTAAATTACTTTACACTTCTGAATCATACCGATCCAATAGTACATTTGTTCAATAAGGTAATTGTATTTCAGTATTGTAATTCATTTTTAATAAGTTTATGCATTATTTTATAAACTATTGAACATGTGAACATAAGAATTAACAAGTGTACATATACAAATGCCCAATCGCAAGGTGTAACAAAGTTAAGTCTGTTTTGTATTGCAGGTTTCGTTGTTATTTGTAACATTGTTGAAATGAAACAGCAATCCACCTAATACTAACTTTAATATTAGATCGTTTCTTTGCTGTATTGTACATTGAGATTCCAGATAAAATACGTGGCTAGACTAGTTTAGTATTAGTAAGGTATAATTTTAGTAGTCATAAACAGTATGTGTGGCACACTACAGAGCGCATACAGCAATAGCATTTTCGTGACTTAATGTAAATACGCATTATTATATTTCATTCTTAAAAATACATCACGTCACATGTAAATCGTGCAGAAGCTTTCAATATAATTTTACCGAAATCAGCCACTTCAAGAACTCCGGAAACGATATCTTTCCATTTCCGTCCTGATCAATTTATTTGAAAGCGGATTTAACGTCAATATTGCTACCAAATTCGAAAAACAAATCTTTCAACTCTTCAAAACTGATATACTGACTTCTATCCTTGTCATATTTTTTGAACATATCCACTGCTTTGCAAACCGCATAGAAGCGTGACTTGTCGTTCACCATTTTGAATTGCTCGTTGCTCCGGAGCCAGGCGCACAATTCGTCGGGACTGATTTTGGCATTGCCATCTCTGTCCAATAGATGAAAATACACTTCCACTTGGTGAGTGGTCAAGTCAAGCCAAGTCAAGCCAAGATCGTCTTCCAGTAGATCGTCTTCTAGTAAACTTGAAAGCTCCTTCCTGTCGAGAAAGCCGCTATTGTCCTTGTCGTACTTTTGGAAAAGGCTCTTAATAACGATATCTGGGGTATTGGGGTCAAACAAGGACTTGGCCATTGTCGCATTAACGTCTGGAAAAAACAACATAATACCCACGTTATAGAGGAAAACTCGAAATTAAAACGTATCAAACACACTCTTGTGCTTTAATGCTTATTTATGTTATATCCCTGGCAAACTTTCAATGGACAGCACCATATGTACAATTTATACAATTTTAATCAGAAATAGCGATCCTACATGTTTTATTTTACTACAAACGACGGAATGTTTAGGGCATTTAGAAACAACGTATTATGATAAAACTAGTAATAAACGACTCTCTCTGTGTTTTAGTCAGTTTGGCGTCTTAAATACGTATCATTCAATGTGTTATGGAGCGAAACAGACTAAAGACGCACACGAAAATCCAAAAATAAAATGGATTCAACATTTGTTTTACAATACACAAACTTGCTAGTTTATCTTACATCACAATTCGTATCATACTCATTAAAAAAGTTTCACTAAAGAAAGGAATTAAAATTGTACGATCCGAAAAGATATGGGAAATGTGGTACTCTGATAATGTAGAAACACAAGCAAATATTATGATACTTTTTTAATTAAGTTAAGCTTCAGGAAATTTGCTCTTATACAGAACGTGTCAGTTAAATCGCGTCAAACGCCTTATGTTTTAGACTACCAAAATGTAACCAATTGTAGAACATACCATTAAAAGTGTGTTTGATCAGAATATAATACGCATATAAACAAACATTTTAAAGCACGTTGTTTATAATATCTTTAAAAGTTATCGATAATTACACAATACCTTCCAAGATTGTGCTAGTTATATGTGAATTGATATTTAATAAATACAATATTGAAGTCAGACATCAATATCATTTAACAGTGCTGAGACTTTGGGTATGATTATTGTTAATTTAAATCGAAGTTAATGTGTTTACAAATTGAATCACATACCTTAACGTTTATAAACCTCCCGTATTGTGTCTGCCGTTACAAGCTTCAATCTCGTGTATGCAACCACCACTGATGTGTATGCATGGCTAGTCAGATGAATAGAACACTACGTGGTATCACGTGATCGTTAACGTTCAGTTATCAACGCTCATATTCATCACTTAAGCACTCAGAGTATATAGTTTTAGCATCACACTTGTTTTCACATAGTGCTATGCAATGTCCATATTGCACGATTGAAGACACGGTTTTTATTGCAACCCTGGACGCCGCGGTCGTAGTGAAAAGGCATGAAGACGGATGCAAACAACAAGCACTTACGAGTGTGGACACTTTACTACGACAACTTTGAAACTGTTCAAAAATATGTATTCGGCAGTATAACCCAGCGTTGGAAGGTGCTGTTGGGAACACTTTAGCTGACACTTTAGATAGAAAGACTCATTGTTAGTCTGCTTCCATTACATTATGCGATTACACATACTACAGACGACACGATCGACAATAAACTGCTTATCTTGGTTCATGAACGTGGACATACTTTACGAGGGACACGCAACAGGGGAAACAGAGACAGCACCTCAGCAAAGAAACCGCACAGTACCACATAAACAAGAACGCGCATAACTTGTTTACGAAACAAATGTCTGAAAGTCTGTTCGATTATAGAATAAAAAATGTGAATGAGTAAATTGGCAATAGAGAATCAATATCATTAATTACTTGAAAACTTATCAGATGAATTTGTTTTTAAACGGTAACATTTGTGTGTTTCAACTGAAATGTTCAGATAAACGTCGGAATGAACACATAAATGAGTTGACATCGTTTTCGCATAATGTAACATTCGCTGGTCTAAGCAAATACATAATTTATGAACTAAACATTCTTACTGTTATTGCCTCAAAGCTACTTGCGTCATCCTACGAATCTATGAGGATTTAAAGTCTTAAAAAACAACAAAACGTTTAACACGTCCGATTACCGAGTAATGTTGAGCATCGCTAACTTTTATATACACTAATACTCGTATAATTAGTTTTAGCCTTGATGAACCGTATTGATTTTCAAACAATCAAACGCCAAGCTCTACACGACTACTTTTCTGCATGTTAGGGCCGGGGATGGAGAGGCGGGGGTATTGGGCCTAACATGTTTTACAAAAAAAATGTCAGATATCTATTTTATGTGCTTTTTAACAATTCAAGACATATACACATGCATATCATTGTGTGATGTGCTTCATGGTCTTTGCGTTATTCATCTTTATGCTAACTCGTATGAGCGAGTTATAGGGGATCAACCATCAGTTCAACTGATATTCTTGTTTGTGTTTGTAAGATATCTAAAACATTCGATTTGCTTGAAAGTTATGTGTCTTTAAGTATTTGTGGAATTAATATTTATTTCTTGAACTATCTATACCTTTAGCTCGACAACATTGATATTGCACTCGTGAACTTTATAAGCAAAAGTTTCACGCATGTGTTGTTTTCCTTTATTTGCATTCGGGTTCGTTCGTTCCTTTTGGCACGAATTTTACCAGACGTTAAACAGTATGTTAAATTATGTATGCTTCAGTCGTTTACAATTGCTTCTAGAAACTTATTTATTCTTTGAAACAATAGTTCAATATACGTACATAAAGTACAGTGACAGGGTTGATATTGGCGAGCCATAACTCATTCTTATCTGTTGATTTCAGCTGATATTTATTTCAAATTTATAATTGCTCACGTGACATTGAGTGCTTTTGATTCGTCAGAGCAACAGTTTCAGTATTACAAAATAAATAAATAAAATTTTATAGGGAAACGCGTTCTTTAGATATCGCGCGCGATAGAAGTCTTCTGACCGACCTACAGACCGATATACAGACCGACCTACCGACAAATACATGAAACGCAATACACCCAGCTTCTACGAATGTGATGGCGGGTTGGAGTGGGGGGTGGGGGGCGTTATAACGTTTTTGTTATTTCGACGTTTTCATTAACAAGTAATACATTAGCAGTGTTAAAAACAGACTTGTATTAATACACAACGAGCGAGCATATATGTCAACAATATTGGACCATACAAATGAAAGAAAATGTAAAATATCTTTGAGAATGGAAAGCTGAACCTTTTTCTGTTAACTTAAAAGCTCACAGGGCTCATTGTAAGAGTATGTTATCGAATTTGGTCCGTCGCTCGTCGTTCGCAATGCGTCGTCAACATTTGCATTGTTAAAACTGTGAAGGCAACATTCAGATCACAATCTTCACCAATCTTGGCCAAACTATTTGTCCCAAATAATTACTGATTGGGGTCAAAGGCTAGGTCATGAGGTCACAGTAAAGAAAAAGCATTTTTACAATGCAATGCAATTGTATGACAGGAACATCTCAACAGATTATTACCTGTCAACCGTTAATATCGTTCCGATAGTAATGAACTGGAAATCAGAAAACTAACATTCCTAGGCCAAATCTGCAGATTAAATCCTAAATACCTAGCGATAAATATCTTCATTAATAGACTTATACGTCACATTTAACTAGAAGGCCAATGCCTCGGATATATCCCTGACGCATACAGGATACTACAAAAGTACGACGTAATGAACGTCTTAAGTTCATACGTCCAGGATGGAAATTTCCCTACAAAGCGACAATGGAAGGAAATAGTTGAGCGAAAAGTCGAAATGAACATAGAGAACGAAATAAAGATTCGTATCAAAGGCACCGATCAATGGGGAGTAACTGCGCATGTAATAGACTCCAATAATTACTCATCTTTATTGCGTGAAGCAAAGGACAATCAAAATACTTACCGTGTGTAAAACGATATTGTACAGCATATAGGTATGTTTGTGTCTAGACAGTTTGTACGATAACTCAGACATGTTTGCTTGAAAACCGTTAATCTAGTAGTTCATAAGATGTGTTTTATTGTCACTTGCCAGAGGATAAGCGAAAACATTTATGGACAATTCTAATTGAATGCATCAGAATAACGGAATTTTCTCGCTCATCCACCTAAATGGCTTAGAACAAAGTGTTGCTGAAAATGATATCTGAAACTGTTGACTCATATTTTGGGCATTTTACATTTAATGTGCAAAGCTGCTGTAAGCATCCTGAACTAGTGTTGGACGCTCTGAGCCAGGTTTTTTACACATATGATGTTGACATGTCTATCGAATCTATGTTAGTGTATCTTAACACTATAGAGCAGTCTTCCGTGGAAGGCAAAATTTGTGACTTATATAAGTATATTCGTCTACTTTGTCTCTATTTTCGTTCTATCTAGCTGCATGCCAAAGCTAATAATGTACAGGAGCTACCCTATCCGATTGTATATCGGATAGGGTAGCTCCTGACCAGACTGCGCGACTACCCATACTGACCTTGAGCTACGCTGACCACATATGGTATAAGACCCATTTTCGCATGACGCGATAATATGGTGTAATTTATTCGGATTATTGCAAATGCTATTACCTATAGTTAACCATGATAAAAAATTCTGAGCAAATGAGATTGAAAAACAACCCACACACAACAACAACGTCTTTTGAATCCCATTTAAAAAACACTTAAAACAAAAGTCAAATTGACCGATTTTGCATTTTTTATTTGAAATTCGGCCTTAAAGACGCAAAGTTCTGATTCTACGAAGGTGACCGAGTATACAGTGTGCTGACAAGCTTTAGTGCATTAGTGATATCTACCTGAAATTAATATGGTTTAAAGAATATGGGTGCTGACGTTTACGTGAATACGAACATTATTAAGGCGAAAACATTGACGATAGCTCCCTCTGTAAGCACATCTTGTTATCGATCGGAAGATTCATGTTTCTCAACAGATAGCGGCGATCTTTTGTATTTACGGGTGCTAGCAAACGCATAAGTAGAAAGTTAGTAGAAGGTAAAGCTTGTTTATATTCACAGTTCGCAATGCATAGACAGTTTGATATGAGTTCATCAATTACTACAGGCATACTATATGCAACCTCAAAATGCTTTATAATCGCTAAAACCAAAACAACAAATATAACAATAAATATCTTTTAAAAAATGTAGTCGGCGGTATACGCTGACTTTGCAATAAAGTGTGCAATTCACTTTTCTAAATAAATAAATACAATTATACAAAGTTAAACTATTGTGTTGTGTTTTTCACTTGTAAGTTGCATATTCACCGCATGAAATGTGTGTTAGCATTGTCAAACCACACATAAGTGTGAGTAGATAAAATATATACTACGGGGAGAGCACTTAATATGTGTCCTCATATGCCTTGTTATGAGTTTCTTTCTTCACTATCGAAATATATCGTATGTTGATATTTTATTTAAGCGCAGTTTTCTTTCGACACATTTGAATCACACGTCCATAGCGCCGTCATGCGAAAATGGGTCTTATGCGTTTCGGCAAGCGTTTGTTAAACCCAACATGTGCATTTGCGCAGTCGGCCATAGGCGATGCTGTTCGCTATAAAATCACTCAATGTGTTATGTTTCTCCTTACCAGACTGAAAGATAGCTGAGTGGGCTATTTATATAATGGGCGCATATGGAATAAGACCCATTTTCGCATGACGAGGGTAATTAAAAATCTCATTTCGAATTGAAAAGGCCACATTTAAGAACAATGCTTTGATACAAAGATGAATTCAAGCATAGCAAACTTGTTTATAATGGCAGCCTATCCAAACATTAAGGAATGATTTCCAGACGTGCTGACCAAGTACGGCAAACATTGTGGTATGATAATTTAATGATTTTTCTCTTATCGTGGCCTATACTATTTCGCTTATGATTGTTTTCTCATCTTGGAAGCAAAGTGAAATTCTGCGAGATGGATTTTAACGCGTCATTGTTACAGTATTTTTTTGAATTTGTATATGGTGTCAAAAATCAAAAGTTTTGTACACGGAACTTTCATTATGAATTTATATTCTTGGTGAGATAGTTATTCGATATTCCAAAAATATTCATTTAATATGATGGTGACTGCAAATTTTTCGTTATGTTCAGTTCTCATTACCCTTTTCATCATAACTTTCTATGCTTTCAGAACGTCCAAAAAGCCATGTTGTTTTTATGTTGTCTAAGTTATTTCAATGAATAATAAGGATGATAAAAGTGCACACACAACTCGACCCGTGCACTATGACACACACTTGATAAATTTGAAATGGCGTGTGTTCATTTCAAAGTTGCGATTGATTTTGAAAAATGAATTGCGTGTTAAATTATGCAATAGCGAACATCATCAGTGCCTTCAGCGCTTTGATTGTTGATTCAAGTCGTTAGCTGCTGCAGAAAACGACCCTGAAGGAACGGATACCGGTACTTCTCAAAGTATTGCCGTTGTGGCGGCGGCGCCTGCAGCACGGTTCCGACTCCTTTATGTTTTAAATATATGATTTTTGTTTGACACATTTATGTAGGCCAAACTGTGAAAAGTCTCTTAAAAGTGGTACATTTAATTTATTATATAATATTAAGCTAAGAATCCTAGTATAGTATGAGACAACGGTTTTTCGTGAGTTGATCTGTTATCATTATTTTAAGAGAACTGTAAAAGTTGAACTTTCGAAGAACGTTTTAACAATAAACAGATTACGTGTAATTTATTAACTTTGTAATTGTGTGTACGTAATACGTATGCTATTGTTGTTAGTATTCAATCAACAGGAGATGCCAAATAATGGATACCACATGTTTTCTACAGTGCTAAGATGTCGCCATCTAGAACTGCCTGTACTATCTGATGGTGATAAAGGTATGCACAAGTATCCTCTTCATCATCAATATCATCGCTTTACATGTAGCAGCGTTTTTTTTTTCTTTATAAAGTACCGGAAATGGCACATTCTCAAAAAGGAAAAAAATACCAATTTCTCAATTGCTGTATAAACAAATCTCAATTAAAGGTTTCTAAAACAAACAAAACACACCATTTTTAGTTATGCTTTTGTAATAAATGAAATGCAACATATAGTAAGTTTATAATATAATATTGATCACTGGAGAACATTAAGTTATCCATTTTAAAGTTGTAAAGTTTTTGGGAGCAAAAAAATCCAATGCACCAATTTCCCAAATGAAGACTTCACGACGCGAATTTCCCGATTTTACGGATGTTGTTACGGATGTTGTTGAACCTTTAATGTGCCTGAATGTGTAGATAAAGGAATTGTGTGTGCAATTTGTTTTTGAAGAAGTACGGCCCTTTGTCATCATCATCATCATCATCATCATCATCACACATCATCATCATGTCATCATCATCATCCATCATCATCATCATCATCATCATCATCATCATCACAATCATCAATCATCAGAATCATCATCGCATCATAATCATCACCATCTTCATCATCATCATCATCATCATCATCAATCATCATCATCATCATCATCATCATCATCATCATCATCATCATCATCATCGTGATCTACGTCTATACATGCACTTAGGAGTGCAAATAAGTGAAACTATGGTGAAGTTATGCTAAACGTGTGAATCATTTTGGGTGAACATTTTTAAATTAAGTTTTCATTTATATACCGTCTTGTAGTGCATAGTTCGTCATGTTTTGGCAATCGATGATATTATATACAGCTTAAGGAAGAACTCTGGTTTAAATTGTTGTTTATTCATAATAAGTGACAAAAATCGTTTTTCATGAAAATTTTCCGTATCTACTTGGTCCTTTGCATCATTTCCCCTAAATGTTTGTCACATTGACAGACAGAAAGACAGAATGTTTTATTGACGTAATCTTTACAGTATTTTGTCATTCACAAATAGTTAGTCATATATTTACGTATGCTTAGGTCAACTTTAACATAATTGCATTTAGCTAAATATAATCTTGACAGCGTAACGTTTATCAACAGCAGCAGTTAATCTAACGGGACCCAATTGAGCCACTTTAGGAACTCCGGAAACGATATTGTTCCATTTCCGTCAATCAAGGGCTTGGAATGCTGCGTCAAAATCGACATTGTATCCCAGTTCGGTCAACAAGTTTGTAAACTCCTTACAACTGATACTTTGACTTCCATCCCTGTCATACTTTTTGAACAACTCCACGGCTTTGCTCACTCTATAGTAGCGCGACGAATGTCCATCAAACTGAATCGTTCGTTACTCCGAAGCCAGACGCAGAATTCGTCGGAACTGATTTTTGCGTCGCCATCTTTTCCAGAAGATGGATATACACTCCGTTTGGCAGTAGTCAGGCCCAGATCGTCTTTCAGTAAACTTGAGAGTTCCTTCTTGTCAAGAAATCCACTGTTGTCCGCTCGTACTTTTTGAAAAACTCCTTATAACGACATCTGGAATATCCTGGTTTAAATCGGAACTTTGCATTCCCGTGTAGACGACTAAAACAATCACATAAAACTTGAAATGTACATGTTACCATGAGAGAGACGTGCTGAATATTTAAAATTATGTCACTGGCATAGTTAAAATGGGCAGCAGCAGATATACAAGTATTAAAACTTATTGAGTAAGAAATAGCGATCGTTTATGTTAAATTGTAGTACGATCGACCTCATGTTTATAGCAAGTACAGTTTGTACACTCTCGAGTTATCACCAAACTAGAAATTAACGGCTCTCTCTGTTTGTTATCAGAATCGCCCCAAATAATAGTGTATTGTGTATACGGATGGATATAGTGTAACAAGATGATGTGCCGGTACATG